>NC_092330.1:20156969-20350318 GCF_036785885.1 Coffea arabica | reverse complement strand
CTCTCGCCCAAGCACGCTTAACTTCGGAGTTCTGATGGGATCCGGTGCATTAGTGCTGGTATGATCGCACCCGCCATGTTCCTTTCGCTTTATTCTTTTAAACTGCCCCGTCCTGTGAAGCAGTGTGGCTTTTCTGGACCCGAATTCATTTTAAGCGTCAATTCAAGAATTTCCCCTCATCCTTTTATTTATTTACTTTTACATTTTTTTCTTGTTGATTTGCACCATTTTTTTTCCCTCGTCGCGCAACTCTCAATTATCCTGAAATTGATCCTTCACGCTTGCACTTATACATTTGCGCCGACAACTTTGACCGACGATCCGGGCTTCGATCCAGCCGTACCGTTCCTGACTTGTCTCGCGCCTTCAGATCCGCCTTCATGCTTCGATGAGAAGCAAAATATAAAGCAATCGTTCCGACGGAGCTAAATTACTACAGCATAAAGAACGAAGGGGAAATTTGGATTTCGAAACAAAAAAGGGAGGGGTGCAACACGAGGATTTCCCAGGGGGTCACCTAGGGGTGTCAACGGGCCGGGTCCGGGCCGGAATTCATTATTCCGGACCCGGACCCGGATCCGACCTGTTTACCCGACGGGTCTTTTATTCTGTGTTCCGGATCCGGACCCGGCGAGTCTCGGATCCGGGTCGGGTCTACCCGAACAAATTTGCCAAAATTTATAATTTCTAACAAAAAAGAGAAAAAAATATATTTGTAAACTAATTTCTAACTAATGCAAAGAAAAAACCAAATAAGAAAATAAATCAAATTGATTTTACTCAAATACATCATCCTAATCAAATTATATTGATAATATATATTTTTTATAAATTATTAAATCATTTATATCCGGATCCGGGTCTAATACGGGTCGGAATACTATATTCCGTATCCGACCCGTTTTTTTGTTTGAAAAAACGGATCCGGATCCGGATAACGGAATTAAATCCCTACCCATACCCGAAAAAATTTCAGCGATCCGATCCGGATCCGGGTCTAGACCCGACCCGTTGACAGGCCTAGGGTCACCTATCCTAGTACTACTGTCGCCCAAGCACGCTTAACTTCGGAGTTCTGATGGGATCCGGTGCATTAGTGCTGGTATGATCGCACCCGCCATGTTCCTTTCGCTTTATTCTTTTAAACTGCCACGTCCTGTGAATCAGTTTGGCTTTTCTGGACCCGAATTCATTCTAAGCGTCAATTCATGAATTTCCTCTCATCCTTTTATTTATTTACTTTTATATTTTTTTCTTGTTGCTTTGCACCTTTTTTTTCCCTCGTCGCACAACTCTCAATTATCCTGAAATTGATCCTTCACGCTTGCGCTTATGCATTTGCGCCGACAACTTTGACCGACGATCCGGGCTTCGATCCAGCCGTACCGTTCCTGACTTGTCTCGCGCCTTCAGATCCGCCTTCATGCTTCGATGAGAAGCAAAATATAAAGCAATCGTTCCGACGGAGCTAAATTACTACAGCATAAAGAACGAAGGGGAAATTTGGATTTCGAAACAAAAAAGGGAGGGGTGCAACACGAGGACTTCCCAGGGGGTCACCCATCCTAGTACACCTCTCTCGCCCAAGCACGCTTAACTTCGGAGTTCTGATGGGATCCGGTGCATTAGTGCTGGTATGATCGCACCCGCCATGTTCCTTTCGCTTTATTCTTTTAAACTGCCCCGTCCTGTGAAGCAGTGTGGCTTTTCTGGACCCGAATTCATTTTAAGCGTCAATTCAAGAATTTCCCCTCATCCTTTTATTTATTTACTTTTACATTTTTTTCTTGTTGATTTGCACCATTTTTTTTTCCCTCGTCGCGCAACTCTCAATTATCCTGAAATTGATCCTTCACGCTTGCGCTTATACATTTGCGCCGACAACTTTGACCGACGATCCGGGCTTCGATCCAGCCGTACCGTTCCTGACTTGTCTCGCGCCTTCAGATCCGCCTTCATGCTTCGATGAGAAGCAAAATATAAAGCAATCGTTCCGACGGAGCTAAATTACTACAGCATAAAGAACGAAGGGGAAATTTGGATTTCGAAACAAAAAAGGGAGGAGTGCAACACGAGGATTTCCCAGGGGGTCACCTAGGGGTGTCAACGGGCCGGGTCCGGGCCGGAATTCTTTATTCCGGACCCGGACCCGGATCCGACCCGTTTACCCGACGGGTCTTTTATTCTGTGTTCCGGATCCGGACCCGGCGAGTCTCGGATCCGGGTCGGGTCTACCCGAACAAATTTGCCAAAATTTATAATTTCTAACAAAAAAGAGAAAAAAATATATTTGTAAACTAATTTCTAACTAATGCAAAGAAAAAACCAAATAAGAAAATAAATCAAATTGATTTTACTCAAATACATCATCCTAATCAAATTATATTGATAATATATATTTTTTATAAATTATTAAATCATTTATATCCGGATCCGGATCTAATACGGGTCGGAATACTATATTCCGTATCCGACCCGTTTTTTTGTTTGAAAAAACGGATCCGGATCCGGGTAACGGAATTAAATCCCTACCCATACCCGCAATAATTTCAGCGATCCGATCCGGATCCGGGTCTAGACCCGACCCGTTGACAGGCCTAGGGTCACCCATCCTAGTACTACTGTCGCCCAAGCACGCTTAACTTCAGAGTTCTGATGGGATCCGGGGCATTAGTGCTGGTATGATCGCACCCGCCATGTTCCTTTCGTTTTATTCTTTTAAACTGCCACGCCCTGTGAAGCAGTTTGGCTTTTCTGGACCCGAATTCATTCTAAGCGTCAATTCATGAATTTCCTCTCATCCTTTTATTTATTTACTTTTATATTTTTTTCTTGTTGATTTGCACCTTTTTTTTTCCCTCGTCGCACAACTCTCAGTTATCCCGAAATTGATCCTTCACGCTTGCGCTTATACATTTGCGCCGACAACTTTGACCGACGATCCGGGCTTCGATCCAGCCGTACCGTTCCTGACTTGTCTCGCGCCTTCAGATCCGCCTTCATGCTTCGATAAGAAGCAAAATATAAAGCAATCGTTCCGACGGAGCTAAATTACTACAGCATAAAGAACGAAGGGGAAATTTGGATTTCGAAACAAAAAAGGGAGGGGTGCAACACGAGGACTTCCCAGGGGGTCACCCATCCTAGTACTACTCTCGCCCAAGCACGCTTAACTTCGGAGTTCTGATGGGATCCGGTGCATTAGTGCTGGTATGATCGCACCCGCCATGTTCCTTTCGTTTTATTCTTTTAAACTGCCCCGTCCTGTGAAGCAGTGTGGCTTTTCTGGACCCGAATTCATTTTAAGCGTCAATTCAAGAATTTCCCCTCATCCTTTTATTTATTTACTTTTACATTTTTTTCTTGTTGATTTGCACCATTTTTTTTTCCCTCGTCGCGCAACTCTCAATTATCCTGAAATTGATCCTTCACGCTTGCGCTTATACATTTGCGCCGACAACTTTGACCAACGATCCGGCCTTCGATCCAGCCGTACCGTTCCTGACTTGTCTCGCGCCTTCAGATCCGCCTTCATGCTTCGATGAGAAGCAAAATATAAAGCAATCGTTCCGACGGAGCTAAATTACTACAGCATAAAGAACGAAGGGGAAATTTGGATTTCGAAACAAAAAAGGGAGGGGTGCAACACGAGGATTTCCCAGGGGGTCACCTAGGGGTGTCAGCGGGCCGGGTCCGGGCCGGAAATCATTATTCCGGACCCGGATCCGATCCGTTTACCCGACGGGCCTTTTATTCTGTGTTCCGGACCCGGCGAGTCTCGGATCCGGGTCGGGTCTACCCGAACAAATTTGCCAAAATTTATAATTTCTAACAAAAAAGAGAAAAATATATATTTGTAAACTAATTTCTAACTAATGCAAAGAAAAAACCAAATAAGAAAATAAATCAAATTGATTTTACTCAAATACATCATCCTAATCAAATTATATTGATAATATTTATATTTTTTAAATTATTAAATCATTTATATCCGGATCCGGGTCTAATACGGGTCGGAATACAATATTCCGTATCCGACCCGTTTTTTTGTTTGAAAAAACGGATCCGGATTCGGGTAACGGAATTAAATCCCTACCCATACTCGCAATAATTTCAGCAATCCGATCCGGATCCGGGTCTAGACCCGACCCGTTGACAGGCCTAGGGTCACCCATCCTAGTACTACTGTCGCCCAAGCACGCTTAACTTCGGAGTTCTGAAGGGATCCGGTGCATTAGTGCTGGTATGATCGCACCCGCCATGTTCCTTTCGCTTTATTCTTTTAAACTGCCACGTCCTGTGAAGCAGTTTGGCTTTTCTGGACCCGAATTCATTCTAAGCGTCAATTCATGAATTTCCTCTCATCCTTTTATTTATTTACTTTTATATTTTTTTCTTGTTGATTTGCACCTTTTTTTTTCCCTCGTCGCACAACTCTCAGTTATCCTGAAATTGATCCTTCACGCTTGCGCTTATACATTTGCGCCGACAACTTTGACCGACGATCCGGGCTTCGATCCAGCCGTACCGTTCCTGACTTGTCTCGCGCCTTCAGATCCGCCTTCATGCTTCGATAAGAAGCAAAATATAAAGCAATCGTTCCGACGGAGCTAAATTACTACAGCATAAAGAACGAAGGGGAAATTTGGATTTCGAAACAAAAAAGGGAGGGGTGCAACACGAGGACTTCCCAGGGGGTCACCCATCCTAGTACTACTCTCGCCCAAGCACGCTTAACTTCGGAGTTCTGATGGGATCCGGTGCATTAGTGCTGGTATGATTGCACCCGCAATGTTCCTTTCGCTTTATTCTTTTAAACTGCGCCGTCCTGTGAAGCAGTGTGGCTTTTCTGGACCCGAATTCATTTTAAGCGTCAATTCAAGAATTTCCCCTCATCCTTTTATTTATTTACTTTTACATTTTTTTCTTGTTGATTTGCACCTTTTTTTTTTCCCTCGTCGCGCAACTCTCAATTATCCTGAAATTGATCCTTCACGCTTGCGCTTATACATTTGCGCCGACAACTTTGACCGACGATCCGGGCTTCGATCCAGCCGTACCGTTCCTGACTTGTCTCGCGCCTTCAGATCCGCCTTCATGCTTCGATGAGAAGCAAAATATAAAGCAATCGTTCCGACGGAGCTAAATTACTACAGCATAAAGAACGAAGGGGAAATTTGGATTTCGAAACAAAAAAGGGAGGGGTGCAACACGAGGATTTCCCAGGGGGTCACCTAGGGGTGTCAGCGGGCCGGGTCCGGGCCGGAAATCATTATTCCGGACCCGGATCCGATCCGTTTACCCGACGGGCCTTTTATTCTGTGTTCCGGACCCGGCGAGTCTCGGATCCGGGTCGGGTCTACCCGAACAAATTTGCCAAAATTTATAATTTCTAACAAAAAAGAGAAAAAGACATATTTGTAAACTAATTTCTAACTAATGCAAAGAAAAAACCAAATAAGAAAATAAATCAAATTGATTTTACTCAAATACATCATCCTAATCAAATTATATTGATAATATTTATATTTTTTAAATTATTAAATCATTTATATCCGGATCCGGGTCTAATACGGATCGGAATACTATATTCCGTATCCGACCCGTTTTTTTGTTTGAAAAAACGGATCCGGATCCGGGTAACGGAATTAAATCCCTACCCATACCCGCAATAATTTCAGCGATCCGATCCGGATCCGGGTCTAGACCCGACCCGTTGACAGGCCTAGGGTCACCCATCCTAGTACTACTGTCGCCCAAGCACGCTTAACTTCGGAGTTCTGATGGGATCCGGTGCATTAGTGCTGGTATGATCGCACCCGCCATATTCCTTTCGCTTTATTCTTTTAAACTGCCACGTCCTGTGAAGCAGTTTGGCTTTTCAGGACCCGAATTCATTCTAAGCGTCAATTCATGAATTTCCTCTCATCCTTTTATTTATTTACTTTTATATTTTTTTCTTGTTGATTTGCACCTTTTTTTTTCCCTCGTCGCACAACTCTCAATTATCCTGAAATTGATCCTTCACGCTTGCGCTTATACATTTGCGCCGACAACTTTGACCGACGATCCGGGCTTCGATCCAGCCGTACCGTTCCTGACTTGTCTCGCGCCTTCAGATCCGCCTTCATGCTTCGATGAGAAGCAAAATATAAAGCAATCGTTCCGACGGAGCTAAGTTACTACAGCATAAAGAACGAAGGGGAAATTTGGATTTCGAAACAAAAAAGGGAGGGGTGCAACACGAGGAGTTCCCAGGGGGTCACCTAGGGTGTCAGCGGGCCGGGTCCGGGCCGGAATTCATTATTCCGGACCCGGATCCGACCCGTTTACCCGACGGGCCTTTTATTCTGTGTTCCGGATCCGGACCCGGCGAGTCTCGGATCCGGGTCGGGTCTACCCGAACAAATTTGCCAAAATTTATAATTTCTGACAAAAAAGAGAAAAAGATATATTTGTAAACTAATTTCTAACTAATGCAAAGAAAAAACCAAATAAGAAAATAAATCAAATTGATTTTACTCAAATACATCATCCTAATCAAATTATATTGATAATATATATATTTTTTAAATTATTAAATCATTTATATCCGGATCCGGATCTAATACGGGTCGGAATACTATATTCCGTATCCGACCCGTTTTTTTGTTTGAAAAAACGGATCCGGATCCGGGTAACGGAATTAAATCCCTACCCATACCCGCAATAATTTCAGCGATCCGATCCGGATCCGGGTCTAGACCCGACCCGTTGACAGGCCTAGGGTCACCCATCCTAGTACTACTGTCGCCCAAGCACGCTTAACTTCGGAGTTCTGATGGGATCCGGTGCATTAGTGCTGGTATGATCGCACCCGCCATATTCCTTTCGCTTTATTCTTTTAAACTGCCACGTCCTGTGAAGCAGTTTGGCTTTTCAGGACCCGAATTCATTCTAAGCGTCAATTCATGAATTTCCTCTCATCCTTTTATTTATTTACTTTTATATTTTTTTCTTGTTGATTTGCACCTTTTTTTTTCCCTCGTCGCACAACTCTCAATTATCCTGAAATTGATCCTTCACGCTTGCGCTTATACATTTGCGCCGACAACTTTGACCGACGATCCGGGCTTCGATCCAGCCGTACCGTTCCTGACTTGTCTCGCGCCTTCAGATCCGCCTTCATGCTTCGATGAGAAGCAAAATATAAAGCAATCGTTCCGACGGAGCTAAGTTACTACAGCATAAAGAACGAAGGGGAAATTTGGATTTCGAAACAAAAAAGGGAGGGGTGCAACACGAGGAGTTCCCAGGGGGTCACCTAGGGTGTCAGCGGGCCGGGTCCGGGCCGGAATTCATTATTCCGGACCCGGATCCGACCCGTTTACCCGACGGGCCTTTTATTCTGTGTTCCGGATCCGGACCCGGCGAGTCTCGGATCCGGGTCGGGTCTACCCGAACAAATTTGCCAAAATTTATAATTTCTGACAAAAAAGAGAAAAAGATATATTTGTAAACTAATTTCTAACTAATGCAAAGAAAAAACCAAATAAGAAAATAAATCAAATTGATTTTACTCAAATACATCATCCTAATCAAATTATATTGATAATATATATATTTTTTAAATTATTAAATCATTTATATCCGGATCCGGATCTAATACGGGTCGGAATACTATATTCCGTATCCGACCCGTTTTTTTGTTTGAAAAAACGGATCCGGATCCGGGTAACGGAATTAAATCCCTACCCATACCCGCAATAATTTCAGCGATCCGATCCGGATCCGGGTCTAGACCCGACCCGTTGACAGGCCTAGGGTCACCCATCCTAGTACTACTGTCGCCCAAGCACGCTTAACTTCAGAGTTCTGATGGGATCCGGGGCATTAGTGCTGGTATGATCGCACCCGCCATGTTCCTTTCGTTTTATTCTTTTAAACTGCCACGCCCTGTGAAGCAGTTTGGCTTTTCTGGACCCGAATTCATTCTAAGCGTCAATTCATGAATTTCCTCTCATCCTTTTATTTATTTACTTTTATATTTTTTTCTTGTTGATTTGCACCTTTTTTTTTCCCTCGTCGCACAACTCTCAGTTATCCCGAAATTGATCCTTCACGCTTGCGCTTATACATTTGCGCCGACAACTTTGACCGACGATCCGGGCTTCGATCCAGCCGTACCGTTCCTGACTTGTCTCGCGCCTTCAGATCCGCCTTCATGCTTCGATAAGAAGCAAAATATAAAGCAATCGTTCCGACGGAGCTAAATTACTACAGCATAAAGAACGAAGGGGAAATTTGGATTTCGAAACAAAAAAGGGAGGGGTGCAACACGAGGACTTCCCAGGGGGTCACCCATCCTAGTACTACTCTCGCCCAAGCACGCTTAACTTCGGAGTTCTGATGGGATCCGGTGCATTAGTGCTGGTATGATCGCACCCGCCATGTTCCTTTCGTTTTATTCTTTTAAACTGCCCCGTCCTGTGAAGCAGTGTGGCTTTTCTGGACCCGAATTCATTTTAAGCGTCAATTCAAGAATTTCCCCTCATCCTTTTATTTATTTACTTTTACATTTTTTTCTTGTTGATTTGCACCATTTTTTTTTCCCTCGTCGCGCAACTCTCAATTATCCTGAAATTGATCCTTCACGCTTGCGCTTATACATTTGCGCCGACAACTTTGACCGACGATCCGGCCTTCGATCCAGCCGTACCGTTCCTGACTTGTCTCGCGCCTTCAGATCCGCCTTCATGCTTCGATGAGAAGCAAAATATAAAGCAATCGTTCCGAATGAGCTAAATTACTACAGCATAAAGAACGAAGGGGAAATTTGGATTTCGAAACAAAAAAGGAAGGGGTGCAACACGAGGATTTCCCAGGGGGTCACCTAGGGGTGTCAACGGGCCGGGTCCGGGCCGGAATTCATTATTCCGGACCCGGACCCGGATCCGACCCGTTTACCCGACGGGTCTTTTATTCGGTGTTCCGGATCCGGACCCGGCGAGTCTCGGATCCGGGTCGGGTCTACCCGAACAAATTTGCCAAAATTTATAATTTCTAACAAAAAAGAGAAAGAGATATATTTGTAAACTAATTTCTAGCTAATGCAAAGAAAAAACCAAATAAGAAAATAAATCAAATTGATTTTACTCAAATACATCATCCTAATCAAATTATATTGATAATATAAATTTTTTATAAATTATTAAATCATTTATATCCGGATCCGGGTCTAGTACGGGTCGGAATACTATATTCCGTATCCGACCCGTTTTTTTGTTTGAAAAAACGGATCCGGATCCGGATAACGGAATTAAATCCCTACCCATACCCGCAAAAATTTCAGGGATCCGATCCGGATCCGGGTGTAGACCCGACCCGTTGACCGGCCTAGGGTCACCCATCCTAGTACTACTGTCGCCCAAGCACGCTTAACTTCGAAGTTCTGATGGGATCCGGTGCATTAGTGCTGGTATGATCGCACCCGCCATGTTCCTTTCGCTTTATTCTTTTAAACTGCCACGTCCTGTGAAGCACTTTGGCTTTTCTGGACCCGAATTCATTCTAAGCGTCAATTCATGAATTTCCTCTCATCCTTTTATTTATTTACTTTTTTATTTTTTTCTTGTTGCTTTGCACCTTTTTTTCCCTCGTCGCACAACTCTCAATTATCCTGAAATTGATCCTTCACGCTTGCGCTTATACATTTGCGCCGACAACTTTGACCGACGATCCGGGCTTCGATCCAGCCGTACCGTTCCTGACTTGTCTCGCGCCTTCAGATCCGCCTTCATGCTTCGATAAGAAGCAAAATATAAAGCAATCGTTCCGACGGAGCTAAATTACTACAGCATAAAGAACGAAGGGGAAATTTCGATTTCGAAACAAAAAAGGGAGGGGTGCAACACGAGGACTTCCCAGGGGGTCACCCATCCTAGTACTACTCTCGCCCAAGCACGCTTAACTTCGGAGTTCTGATGGGATCCGGTGCATTAGTGCTGGTATGATCGCACCCACCATGTTCCTTTCGCTTTATTCTTTTAAACTGCCCCGTCCTGTGAAGCAGTGTGGCTTTTCTGGACCCGAATTCATTTTAAGCGTCAATTCAAGAATTTCCCCTCATCCTTTTATTTATTTACTTTTACATTTTTTTCTTGTTGATTTGCACCATTTTTTTTTCCCTCGTCGCGCAACTCTCAATTTTCCTGAAATTGATCCTTCACGCTTGCACTTATACATTTGCGCCGACAACTTTGACCGACGATCCGGGCTTCGATCCAGCCGTACCGTTCCTGACTTGTCTCGCGCCTTCAGATCCGCCTTCATGCTTCGATGAGAAGCAAAATATAAAGCAATCGTTCCGACGGAGCTAAATTACTACAGCATAAAGAACGAAGGGGAAATTTGGATTTCGAAACAAAAAAGGGAGGGGTGCAACACGAGGATTTCCCATGGGGTCACCTAGGGGTGTCAACGGGCCGGGTCCGGGCCGGAATTCATTATTCCGGACCCGGACCCGGATCCGACCCGTTTACCCGACGGGTCTTTTATTCGGTGTTCCGGATCCGGACCCGGCGTGTCTCGGATCCGGGTCGGGTCTACCCGAACAAATTTGCCAAAATTTATAATTTCTAACAAAAAAGAGAAAAAAATATATTTGTAAACTAATTTCTAACTAATGCAAAGAAAAAACCAAATAAGAAAATAAATCAAATTGATTTTACTCAAATACATCATCCTAATCAAATTATATTGATAATATATATTTTTTATAAATTATTAAATCATTTATATCCGGATCCGGGTCTAATACGGGTCGGAATACTATATTCCGTATCCGACCCGTTTTTTTGTTTGAAAAAACGGATCCGGATCCGGATAACGGAATTAAATCCCTACCCATACCCGAAAAAATTTCAGCGATCCGATCCGGATCCGGTTCTAGACCCGACCCGTTGACAGGCCTAGGGTCACCCATCCTAGTACTACTGTCGCCCAAGCACGCTTAACTTCGGAGTTCTGATGGGATCCGGTGCATTAGTGCTGGTATGATCGCACCCGCCATGTTCCTTTCGCTTTATTCTTTTAAACTGCCACGTCCTGTGAAGTAGTTTGGCTTTTCTGGACCCGAATTCATTCTAAGCGTCAATTCATGAATTTCCTCTCATCCTTTTATTTATTTACTTTTATATTTTTTTCTTGTTGCTTTGCACCTTTTTTTTCCCTCGTCGCACAACTCTCAATTATCCTGAAATTGATCCTTCACGCTTGCGCTTATACATTTGCGCCGACAACTTTGACCGACGATCCGGGTTTCGATCCAGCCGTACCGTTCCTGACTTGTCTCGCGCCTTCAGATCCGCCTTCATGCTTCGATAAGAAGCAAAATATAAAGCAATCGTTCCGACGGAGCTAAATTACTACAGCATAAAGAACGATGGGGAAATTTGGATTTCGAAACAAAAAAGGGAGGGGTGCAACACGAGGACTTCCCAGGGGGTCACCCATCCTAGTACACCTCTCTCGCCCAAGCACGCTTAACTTCGGAGTTCTGATGGGATCCGGTGCATTAGTGCTGGTATGATCGCACCCGCCATGTTCCTTTCGCTTTATTCTTTTAAACTGCCCCGTCCTGTGAAGCAGTGTGGCTTTTCTGGACCCGAATTCATTTTAAGCGTCAATTCAAGAATTTCCCCTCATCCTTTTATTTATTTACTTTTACATTTTTTTCTTGTTGATTTGCACCATTTTTTTTCCCTCGTCGCGCAACTCTCAATTATCCTGAAATTGATCCTTCACGCTTGCACTTATACATTTGCGCCGACAACTTTGACCGACGATCCGGGCTTCGATCCAGCCGTACCGTTCCTGACTTGTCTCGCGCCTTCAGATCCGCCTTCATGCTTCGATGAGAAGCAAAATATAAAGCAATCGTTCCGACGGAGCTAAATTACTACAGCATAAAGAACGAAGGGGAAATTTGGATTTCGAAACAAAAAAGGGAGGGGTGCAACACGAGGATTTCCCAGGGGGTCACCTAGGGGTGTCAACGGGCCGGGTCCGGGCCGGAATTCATTATTCCGGACCCGGACCCGGATCCGACCTGTTTACCCGACGGGTCTTTTATTCTGTGTTCCGGATCCGGACCCGGCGAGTCTCGGATCCGGGTCGGGTCTACCCGAACAAATTTGCCAAAATTTATAATTTCTAACAAAAAAGAGAAAAAAATATATTTGTAAACTAATTTCTAACTAATGCAAAGAAAAAACCAAATAAGAAAATAAATCAAATTGATTTTACTCAAATACATCATCCTAATCAAATTATATTGATAATATATATTTTTTATAAATTATTAAATCATTTATATCCGGATCCGGGTCTAATACGGGTCGGAATACTATATTCCGTATCCGACCCGTTTTTTTGTTTGAAAAAACGGATCCGGATCCGGATAACGGAATTAAATCCCTACCCATACCCGAAAAAATTTCAGCGATCCGATCCGGATCCGGGTCTAGACCCGACCCGTTGACAGGCCTAGGGTCACCTATCCTAGTACTACTGTCGCCCAAGCACGCTTAACTTCGGAGTTCTGATGGGATCCGGTGCATTAGTGCTGGTATGATCGCACCCGCCATGTTCCTTTCGCTTTATTCTTTTAAACTGCCACGTCCTGTGAATCAGTTTGGCTTTTCTGGACCCGAATTCATTCTAAGCGTCAATTCATGAATTTCCTCTCATCCTTTTATTTATTTACTTTTATATTTTTTTCTTGTTGCTTTGCACCTTTTTTTTCCCTCGTCGCACAACTCTCAATTATCCTGAAATTGATCCTTCACGCTTGCGCTTATGCATTTGCGCCGACAACTTTGACCGACGATCCGGGCTTCGATCCAGCCGTACCGTTCCTGACTTGTCTCGCGCCTTCAGATCCGCCTTCATGCTTCGATGAGAAGCAAAATATAAAGCAATCGTTCCGACGGAGCTAAATTACTACAGCATAAAGAACGAAGGGGAAATTTGGATTTCGAAACAAAAAAGGGAGGGGTGCAACACGAGGACTTCCCAGGGGGTCACCCATCCTAGTACACCTCTCTCGCCCAAGCACGCTTAACTTCGGAGTTCTGATGGGATCCGGTGCATTAGTGCTGGTATGATCGCACCCGCCATGTTCCTTTCGCTTTATTCTTTTAAACTGCCCCGTCCTGTGAAGCAGTGTGGCTTTTCTGGACCCGAATTCATTTTAAGCGTCAATTCAAGAATTTCCCCTCATCCTTTTATTTATTTACTTTTACATTTTTTTCTTGTTGATTTGCACCATTTTTTTTTCCCTCGTCGCGCAACTCTCAATTATCCTGAAATTGATCCTTCACGCTTGCGCTTATACATTTGCGCCGACAACTTTGACCGACGATCCGGGCTTCGATCCAGCCGTACCGTTCCTGACTTGTCTCGCGCCTTCAGATCCGCCTTCATGCTTCGATGAGAAGCAAAATATAAAGCAATCGTTCCGACGGAGCTAAATTACTACAGCATAAAGAACGAAGGGGAAATTTGGATTTCGAAACAAAAAAGGGAGGAGTGCAACACGAGGATTTCCCAGGGGGTCACCTAGGGGTGTCAACGGGCCGGGTCCGGGCCGGAATTCTTTATTCCGGACCCGGACCCGGATCCGACCCGTTTACCCGACGGGTCTTTTATTCTGTGTTCCGGATCCGGACCCGGCGAGTCTCGGATCCGGGTCGGGTCTACCCGAACAAATTTGCCAAAATTTATAATTTCTAACAAAAAAGAGAAAAAAATATATTTGTAAACTAATTTCTAACTAATGCAAAGAAAAAACCAAATAAGAAAATAAATCAAATTGATTTTACTCAAATACATCATCCTAATCAAATTATATTGATAATATATATTTTTTATAAATTATTAAATCATTTATATCCGGATCCGGATCTAATACGGGTCGGAATACTATATTCCGTATCCGACCCGTTTTTTTGTTTGAAAAAACGGATCCGGATCCGGGTAACGGAATTAAATCCCTACCCATACCCGCAATAATTTCAGCGATCCGATCCGGATCCGGGTCTAGACCCGACCCGTTGACAGGCCTAGGGTCACCCATCCTAGTACTACTGTCGCCCAAGCACGCTTAACTTCAGAGTTCTGATGGGATCCGGGGCATTAGTGCTGGTATGATCGCACCCGCCATGTTCCTTTCGTTTTATTCTTTTAAACTGCCACGCCCTGTGAAGCAGTTTGGCTTTTCTGGACCCGAATTCATTCTAAGCGTCAATTCATGAATTTCCTCTCATCCTTTTATTTATTTACTTTTATATTTTTTTCTTGTTGATTTGCACCTTTTTTTTTCCCTCGTCGCACAACTCTCAGTTATCCCGAAATTGATCCTTCACGCTTGCGCTTATACATTTGCGCCGACAACTTTGACCGACGATCCGGGCTTCGATCCAGCCGTACCGTTCCTGACTTGTCTCGCGCCTTCAGATCCGCCTTCATGCTTCGATAAGAAGCAAAATATAAAGCAATCGTTCCGACGGAGCTAAATTACTACAGCATAAAGAACGAAGGGGAAATTTGGATTTCGAAACAAAAAAGGGAGGGGTGCAACACGAGGACTTCCCAGGGGGTCACCCATCCTAGTACTACTCTCGCCCAAGCACGCTTAACTTCGGAGTTCTGATGGGATCCGGTGCATTAGTGCTGGTATGATCGCACCCGCCATGTTCCTTTCGTTTTATTCTTTTAAACTGCCCCGTCCTGTGAAGCAGTGTGGCTTTTCTGGACCCGAATTCATTTTAAGCGTCAATTCAAGAATTTCCCCTCATCCTTTTATTTATTTACTTTTACATTTTTTTCTTGTTGATTTGCACCATTTTTTTTTCCCTCGTCGCGCAACTCTCAATTATCCTGAAATTGATCCTTCACGCTTGCGCTTATACATTTGCGCCGACAACTTTGACCAACGATCCGGCCTTCGATCCAGCCGTACCGTTCCTGACTTGTCTCGCGCCTTCAGATCCGCCTTCATGCTTCGATGAGAAGCAAAATATAAAGCAATCGTTCCGAATGAGCTAAATTACTACAGCATAAAGAACGAAGGGGAAATTTGGATTTCGAAACAAAAAAGGAAGGGGTGCAACACGAGGATTTCCCAGGGGGTCACCTAGGGGTGTCAACGGGCCGGGTCCGGGCCGGAATTCATTATTCCGGACCCGGACCCGGATCCGACCCGTTTACCCGACGGGTCTTTTATTCGGTGTTCCGGATCCGGACCCGGCGAGTCTCGGATCCGGGTCGGGTCTACCCGAACAAATTTGCCAAAATTTATAATTTCTAACAAAAAAGAGAAAGAGATATATTTGTAAACTAATTTCTAGCTAATGCAAAGAAAAAACCAAATAAGAAAATAAATCAAATTGATTTTACTCAAATACATCATCCTAATCAAATTATATTGATAATATAAATTTTTTATAAATTATTAAATCATTTATATCCGGATCCGGGTCTAGTACGGGTCGGAATACTATATTCCGTATCCGACCCGTTTTTTTGTTTGAAAAAACGGATCCGGATCCGGATAACGGAATTAAATCCCTACCCATACCCGAAAAAATTTCAGCGATCCGATCCGGATCCGGGTCTAGACCCGACCCGTTGACAGGCCTAGGGTCACCTATCCTAGTACTACTGTCGCCCAAGCACGCTTAACTTCGGAGTTCTGATGGGATCCGGTGCATTAGTGCTGGTATGATCGCACCCGCCATGTTCCTTTCGCTTTATTCTTTTAAACTGCCACGTCCTGTGAATCAGTTTGGCTTTTCTGGACCCGAATTCATTCTAAGCGTCAATTCATGAATTTCCTCTCATCCTTTTATTTATTTACTTTTATATTTTTTTCTTGTTGCTTTGCACCTTTTTTTTCCCTCGTCGCACAACTCTCAATTATCCTGAAATTGATCCTTCACGCTTGCGCTTATGCATTTGCGCCGACAACTTTGACCGACGATCCGGGCTTCGATCCAGCCGTACCGTTCCTGACTTGTCTCGCGCCTTCAGATCCGCCTTCATGCTTCGATGAGAAGCAAAATATAAAGCAATCGTTCCGACGGAGCTAAATTACTACAGCATAAAGAACGAAGGGGAAATTTGGATTTCGAAACAAAAAAGGGAGGGGTGCAACACGAGGATTTCCCATGGGGTCACCTAGGGGTGTCAACGGGCCGGGTCCGGGCCGGAATTCATTATTCCGGACCCGGACCCGGATCCGACCCGTTTACCCGACGGGTCTTTTATTCGGTGTTCCGGATCCGGACCCGGCGTGTCTCGGATCCGGGTCGGGTCTACCCGAACAAATTTGCCAAAATTTATAATTTCTAACAAAAAAGAGAAAAAAATATATTTGTAAACTAATTTCTAACTAATGCAAAGAAAAAACCAAATAAGAAAATAAATCAAATTGATTTTACTCAAATACATCATCCTAATCAAATTATATTGATAATATATATTTTTTATAAATTATTAAATCATTTATATCCGGATCCGGGTCTAATACGGGTCGGAATACTATATTCCGTATCCGACCCGTTTTTTTGTTTGAAAAAACGGATCCGGATCCGGATAACGGAATTAAATCCCTACCCATACCCGAAAAAATTTCAGCGATCCGATCCGGATCCGGTTCTAGACCCGACCCGTTGACAGGCCTAGGGTCACCCATCCTAGTACTACTGTCGCCCAAGCACGCTTAACTTCGGAGTTCTGATGGGATCCGGTGCATTAGTGCTGGTATGATCGCACCCGCCATGTTCCTTTCGCTTTATTCTTTTAAACTGCCACGTCCTGTGAATCAGTTTGGCTTTTCTGGACCCGAATTCATTCTAAGCGTCAATTCATGAATTTCCTCTCATCCTTTTATTTATTTACTTTTATATTTTTTTCTTGTTGCTTTGCACCTTTTTTTTCCCTCGTCGCACAACTCTCAATTATCCTGAAATTGATCCTTCACGCTTGCGCTTATGCATTTGCGCCGACAACTTTGACCGACGATCCGGGCTTCGATCCAGCCGTACCGTTCCTGACTTGTCTCGCGCCTTCAGATCCGCCTTCATGCTTCGATGAGAAGCAAAATATAAAGCAATCGTTCCGACGGAGCTAAATTACTACAGCATAAAGAACGAAGGGGAAATTTGGATTTCGAAACAAAAAAGGGAGGGGTGCAACACGAGGACTTCCCAGGGGGTCACCCATCCTAGTACACCTCTCTCGCCCAAGCACGCTTAACTTCGGAGTTCTGATGGGATCCGGTGCATTAGTGCTGGTATGATCGCACCCGCCATGTTCCTTTCGCTTTATTCTTTTAAACTGCCCCGTCCTGTGAAGCAGTGTGGCTTTTCTGGACCCGAATTCATTTTAAGCGTCAATTCAAGAATTTCCCCTCATCCTTTTATTTATTTACTTTTACATTTTTTTCTTGTTGATTTGCACCATTTTTTTTTCCCTCGTCGCGCAACTCTCAATTATCCTGAAATTGATCCTTCACGCTTGCGCTTATACATTTGCGCCGACAACTTTGACCGACGATCCGGGCTTCGATCCAGCCGTACCGTTCCTGACTTGTCTCGCGCCTTCAGATCCGCCTTCATGCTTCGATGAGAAGCAAAATATAAAGCAATCGTTCCGACGGAGCTAAATTACTACAGCATAAAGAACGAAGGGGAAATTTGGATTTCGAAACAAAAAAGGGAGGAGTGCAACACGAGGATTTCCCAGGGGGTCACCTAGGGGTGTCAACGGGCCGGGTCCGGGCCGGAATTCTTTATTCCGGACCCGGACCCGGATCCGACCCGTTTACCCGACGGGTCTTTTATTCTGTGTTCCGGATCCGGACCCGGCGAGTCTCGGATCCGGGTCGGGTCTACCCGAACAAATTTGCCAAAATTTATAATTTCTAACAAAAAAGAGAAAAAAATATATTTGTAAACTAATTTCTAACTAATGCAAAGAAAAAACCAAATAAGAAAATAAATCAAATTGATTTTACTCAAATACATCATCCTAATCAAATTATATTGATAATATATATTTTTTATAAATTATTAAATCATTTATATCCGGATCCGGATCTAATACGGGTCGGAATACTATATTCCGTATCCGACCCGTTTTTTTGTTTGAAAAAACGGATCCGGATCCGGGTAACGGAATTAAATCCCTACCCATACCCGCAATAATTTCAGCGATCCGATCCGGATCCGGGTCTAGACCCGACCCGTTGACAGGCCTAGGGTCACCCATCCTAGTACTACTGTCGCCCAAGCACGCTTAACTTCAGAGTTCTGATGGGATCCGGGGCATTAGTGCTGGTATGATCGCACCCGCCATGTTCCTTTCGTTTTATTCTTTTAAACTGCCACGCCCTGTGAAGCAGTTTGGCTTTTCTGGACCCGAATTCATTCTAAGCGTCAATTCATGAATTTCCTCTCATCCTTTTATTTATTTACTTTTATATTTTTTTCTTGTTGATTTGCACCTTTTTTTTTCCCTCGTCGCACAACTCTCAGTTATCCCGAAATTGATCCTTCACGCTTGCGCTTATACATTTGCGCCGACAACTTTGACCGACGATCCGGGCTTCGATCCAGCCGTACCGTTCCTGACTTGTCTCGCGCCTTCAGATCCGCCTTCATGCTTCGATAAGAAGCAAAATATAAAGCAATCGTTCCGACGGAGCTAAATTACTACAGCATAAAGAACGAAGGGGAAATTTGGATTTCGAAACAAAAAAGGGAGGGGTGCAACACGAGGACTTCCCAGGGGGTCACCCATCCTAGTACTACTCTCGCCCAAGCACGCTTAACTTCGGAGTTCTGATGGGATCCGGTGCATTAGTGCTGGTATGATCGCACCCGCCATGTTCCTTTCGTTTTATTCTTTTAAACTGCCCCGTCCTGTGAAGCAGTGTGGCTTTTCTGGACCCGAATTCATTTTAAGCGTCAATTCAAGAATTTCCCCTCATCCTTTTATTTATTTACTTTTACATTTTTTTCTTGTTGATTTGCACCATTTTTTTTTCCCTCGTCGCGCAACTCTCAATTATCCTGAAATTGATCCTTCACGCTTGCGCTTATACATTTGCGCCGACAACTTTGACCAACGATCCGGCCTTCGATCCAGCCGTACCGTTCCTGACTTGTCTCGCGCCTTCAGATCCGCCTTCATGCTTCGATGAGAAGCAAAATATAAAGCAATCGTTCCGAATGAGCTAAATTACTACAGCATAAAGAACGAAGGGGAAATTTGGATTTCGAAACAAAAAAGGAAGGGGTGCAACACGAGGATTTCCCAGGGGGTCACCTAGGGGTGTCAACGGGCCGGGTCCGGGCCGGAATTCATTATTCCGGACCCGGACCCGGATCCGACCCGTTTACCCGACGGGTCTTTTATTCGGTGTTCCGGATCCGGACCCGGCGAGTCTCGGATCCGGGTCGGGTCTACCCGAACAAATTTGCCAAAATTTATAATTTCTAACAAAAAAGAGAAAGAGATATATTTGTAAACTAATTTCTAGCTAATGCAAAGAAAAAACCAAATAAGAAAATAAATCAAATTGATTTTACTCAAATACATCATCCTAATCAAATTATATTGATAATATAAATTTTTTATAAATTATTAAATCATTTATATCCGGATCCGGGTCTAGTACGGGTCGGAATACTATATTCCGTATCCGACCCGTTTTTTTGTTTGAAAAAACGGATCCGGATCCGGATAACGGAATTAAATCCCTACCCATACCCGAAAAAATTTCAGCGATCCGATCCGGATCCGGGTCTAGACCCGACCCGTTGACAGGCCTAGGGTCACCTATCCTAGTACTACTGTCGCCCAAGCACGCTTAACTTCGGAGTTCTGATGGGATCCGGTGCATTAGTGCTGGTATGATCGCACCCGCCATGTTCCTTTCGCTTTATTCTTTTAAACTGCCACGTCCTGTGAATCAGTTTGGCTTTTCTGGACCCGAATTCATTCTAAGCGTCAATTCATGAATTTCCTCTCATCCTTTTATTTATTTACTTTTATATTTTTTTCTTGTTGCTTTGCACCTTTTTTTTCCCTCGTCGCACAACTCTCAATTATCCTGAAATTGATCCTTCACGCTTGCGCTTATGCATTTGCGCCGACAACTTTGACCGACGATCCGGGCTTCGATCCAGCCGTACCGTTCCTGACTTGTCTCGCGCCTTCAGATCCGCCTTCATGCTTCGATGAGAAGCAAAATATAAAGCAATCGTTCCGACGGAGCTAAATTACTACAGCATAAAGAACGAAGGGGAAATTTGGATTTCGAAACAAAAAAGGGAGGGGTGCAACACGAGGATTTCCCATGGGGTCACCTAGGGGTGTCAACGGGCCGGGTCCGGGCCGGAATTCATTATTCCGGACCCGGACCCGGATCCGACCCGTTTACCCGACGGGTCTTTTATTCGGTGTTCCGGATCCGGACCCGGCGTGTCTCGGATCCGGGTCGGGTCTACCCGAACAAATTTGCCAAAATTTATAATTTCTAACAAAAAAGAGAAAAAAATATATTTGTAAACTAATTTCTAACTAATGCAAAGAAAAAACCAAATAAGAAAATAAATCAAATTGATTTTACTCAAATACATCATCCTAATCAAATTATATTGATAATATATATTTTTTATAAATTATTAAATCATTTATATCCGGATCCGGGTCTAATACGGGTCGGAATACTATATTCCGTATCCGACCCGTTTTTTTGTTTGAAAAAACGGATCCGGATCCGGATAACGGAATTAAATCCCTACCCATACCCGAAAAAATTTCAGCGATCCGATCCGGATCCGGTTCTAGACCCGACCCGTTGACAGGCCTAGGGTCACCCATCCTAGTACTACTGTCGCCCAAGCACGCTTAACTTCGGAGTTCTGATGGGATCCGGTGCATTAGTGCTGGTATGATCGCACCCGCCATGTTCCTTTCGCTTTATTCTTTTAAACTGCCACGTCCTGTGAAGTAGTTTGGCTTTTCTGGACCCGAATTCATTCTAAGCGTCAATTCATGAATTTCCTCTCATCCTTTTATTTATTTACTTTTATATTTTTTTCTTGTTGCTTTGCACCTTTTTTTTCCCTCGTCGCACAACTCTCAATTATCCTGAAATTGATCCTTCACGCTTGCGCTTATACATTTGCGCCGACAACTTTGACCGACGATCCGGGTTTCGATCCAGCCGTACCGTTCCTGACTTGTCTCGCGCCTTCAGATCCGCCTTCATGCTTCGATAAGAAGCAAAATATAAAGCAATCGTTCCGACGGAGCTAAATTACTACAGCATAAAGAACGATGGGGAAATTTGGATTTCGAAACAAAAAAGGGAGGGGTGCAACACGAGGACTTCCCAGGGGGTCACCCATCCTAGTACACCTCTCTCGCCCAAGCACGCTTAACTTCGGAGTTCTGATGGGATCCGGTGCATTAGTGCTGGTATGATCGCACCCGCCATGTTCCTTTCGCTTTATTCTTTTAAACTGCCCCGTCCTGTGAAGCAGTGTGGCTTTTCTGGACCCGAATTCATTTTAAGCGTCAATTCAAGAATTTCCCCTCATCCTTTTATTTATTTACTTTTACATTTTTTTCTTGTTGATTTGCACCATTTTTTTTCCCTCGTCGCGCAACTCTCAATTATCCTGAAATTGATCCTTCACGCTTGCACTTATACATTTGCGCCGACAACTTTGACCGACGATCCGGGCTTCGATCCAGCCGTACCGTTCCTGACTTGTCTCGCGCCTTCAGATCCGCCTTCATGCTTCGATGAGAAGCAAAATATAAAGCAATCGTTCCGACGGAGCTAAATTACTACAGCATAAAGAACGAAGGGGAAATTTGGATTTCGAAACAAAAAAGGGAGGGGTGCAACACGAGGATTTCCCAGGGGGTCACCTAGGGGTGTCAACGGGCCGGGTCCGGGCCGGAATTCATTATTCCGGACCCGGACCCGGATCCGACCTGTTTACCCGACGGGTCTTTTATTCTGTGTTCCGGATCCGGACCCGGCGAGTCTCGGATCCGGGTCGGGTCTACCCGAACAAATTTGCCAAAATTTATAATTTCTAACAAAAAAGAGAAAAAAATATATTTGTAAACTAATTTCTAACTAATGCAAAGAAAAAACCAAATAAGAAAATAAATCAAATTGATTTTACTCAAATACATCATCCTAATCAAATTATATTGATAATATATATTTTTTATAAATTATTAAATCATTTATATCCGGATCCGGGTCTAATACGGGTCGGAATACTATATTCCGTATCCGACCCGTTTTTTTGTTTGAAAAAACGGATCCGGATCCGGATAACGGAATTAAATCCCTACCCATACCCGAAAAAATTTCAGCGATCCGATCCGGATCCGGGTCTAGACCCGACCCGTTGACAGGCCTAGGGTCACCTATCCTAGTACTACTGTCGCCCAAGCACGCTTAACTTCGGAGTTCTGATGGGATCCGGTGCATTAGTGCTGGTATGATCGCACCCGCCATGTTCCTTTCGCTTTATTCTTTTAAACTGCCACGTCCTGTGAATCAGTTTGGCTTTTCTGGACCCGAATTCATTCTAAGCGTCAATTCATGAATTTCCTCTCATCCTTTTATTTATTTACTTTTATATTTTTTTCTTGTTGCTTTGCACCTTTTTTTTCCCTCGTCGCACAACTCTCAATTATCCTGAAATTGATCCTTCACGCTTGCGCTTATGCATTTGCGCCGACAACTTTGACCGACGATCCGGGCTTCGATCCAGCCGTACCGTTCCTGACTTGTCTCGCGCCTTCAGATCCGCCTTCATGCTTCGATGAGAAGCAAAATATAAAGCAATCGTTCCGACGGAGCTAAATTACTACAGCATAAAGAACGAAGGGGAAATTTGGATTTCGAAACAAAAAAGGGAGGGGTGCAACACGAGGACTTCCCAGGGGGTCACCCATCCTAGTACACCTCTCTCGCCCAAGCACGCTTAACTTCGGAGTTCTGATGGGATCCGGTGCATTAGTGCTGGTATGATCGCACCCGCCATGTTCCTTTCGCTTTATTCTTTTAAACTGCCCCGTCCTGTGAAGCAGTGTGGCTTTTCTGGACCCGAATTCATTTTAAGCGTCAATTCAAGAATTTCCCCTCATCCTTTTATTTATTTACTTTTACATTTTTTTCTTGTTGATTTGCACCATTTTTTTTTCCCTCGTCGCGCAACTCTCAATTATCCTGAAATTGATCCTTCACGCTTGCGCTTATACATTTGCGCCGACAACTTTGACCGACGATCCGGGCTTCGATCCAGCCGTACCGTTCCTGACTTGTCTCGCGCCTTCAGATCCGCCTTCATGCTTCGATGAGAAGCAAAATATAAAGCAATCGTTCCGACGGAGCTAAATTACTACAGCATAAAGAACGAAGGGGAAATTTGGATTTCGAAACAAAAAAGGGAGGAGTGCAACACGAGGATTTCCCAGGGGGTCACCTAGGGGTGTCAACGGGCCGGGTCCGGGCCGGAATTCTTTATTCCGGACCCGGACCCGGATCCGACCCGTTTACCCGACGGGTCTTTTATTCTGTGTTCCGGATCCGGACCCGGCGAGTCTCGGATCCGGGTCGGGTCTACCCGAACAAATTTGCCAAAATTTATAATTTCTAACAAAAAAGAGAAAAAAATATATTTGTAAACTAATTTCTAACTAATGCAAAGAAAAAACCAAATAAGAAAATAAATCAAATTGATTTTACTCAAATACATCATCCTAATCAAATTATATTGATAATATATATTTTTTATAAATTATTAAATCATTTATATCCGGATCCGGGTCTAATACGGGTCGGAATACTATATTCCGTATCCGACCCGTTTTTTTGTTTGAAAAAACGGATCCGGATCCGGATAACGGAATTAAATCCCTACCCATACCCGAAAAAATTTCAGCGATCCGATCCGGATCCGGTTCTAGACCCGACCCGTTGACAGGCCTAGGGTCACCCATCCTAGTACTACTGTCGCCCAAGCACGCTTAACTTCGGAGTTCTGATGGGATCCGGTGCATTAGTGCTGGTATGATCGCACCCGCCATGTTCCTTTCGCTTTATTCTTTTAAACTGCCACGTCCTGTGAAGTAGTTTGGCTTTTCTGGACCCGAATTCATTCTAAGCGTCAATTCATGAATTTCCTCTCATCCTTTTATTTATTTACTTTTATATTTTTTTCTTGTTGCTTTGCACCTTTTTTTTCCCTCGTCGCACAACTCTCAATTATCCTGAAATTGATCCTTCACGCTTGCGCTTATACATTTGCGCCGACAACTTTGACCGACGATCCGGGTTTCGATCCAGCCGTACCGTTCCTGACTTGTCTCGCGCCTTCAGATCCGCCTTCATGCTTCGATAAGAAGCAAAATATAAAGCAATCGTTCCGACGGAGCTAAATTACTACAGCATAAAGAACGATGGGGAAATTTGGATTTCGAAACAAAAAAGGGAGGGGTGCAACACGAGGACTTCCCAGGGGGTCACCCATCCTAGTACACCTCTCTCGCCCAAGCACGCTTAACTTCGGAGTTCTGATGGGATCCGGTGCATTAGTGCTGGTATGATCGCACCCGCCATGTTCCTTTCGCTTTATTCTTTTAAACTGCCCCGTCCTGTGAAGCAGTGTGGCTTTTCTGGACCCGAATTCATTTTAAGCGTCAATTCAAGAATTTCCCCTCATCCTTTTATTTATTTACTTTTACATTTTTTTCTTGTTGATTTGCACCATTTTTTTTCCCTCGTCGCGCAACTCTCAATTATCCTGAAATTGATCCTTCACGCTTGCACTTATACATTTGCGCCGACAACTTTGACCGACGATCCGGGCTTCGATCCAGCCGTACCGTTCCTGACTTGTCTCGCGCCTTCAGATCCGCCTTCATGCTTCGATGAGAAGCAAAATATAAAGCAATCGTTCCGACGGAGCTAAATTACTACAGCATAAAGAACGAAGGGGAAATTTGGATTTCGAAACAAAAAAGGGAGGGGTGCAACACGAGGATTTCCCAGGGGGTCACCTAGGGGTGTCAACGGGCCGGGTCCGGGCCGGAATTCATTATTCCGGACCCGGACCCGGATCCGACCTGTTTACCCGACGGGTCTTTTATTCTGTGTTCCGGATCCGGACCCGGCGAGTCTCGGATCCGGGTCGGGTCTACCCGAACAAATTTGCCAAAATTTATAATTTCTAACAAAAAAGAGAAAAAAATATATTTGTAAACTAATTTCTAACTAATGCAAAGAAAAAACCAAATAAGAAAATAAATCAAATTGATTTTACTCAAATACATCATCCTAATCAAATTATATTGATAATATATATTTTTTATAAATTATTAAATCATTTATATCCGGATCCGGGTCTAATACGGGTCGGAATACTATATTCCGTATCCGACCCGTTTTTTTGTTTGAAAAAACGGATCCGGATCCGGATAACGGAATTAAATCCCTACCCATACCCGAAAAAATTTCAGCGATCCGATCCGGATCCGGGTCTAGACCCGACCCGTTGACAGGCCTAGGGTCACCTATCCTAGTACTACTGTCGCCCAAGCACGCTTAACTTCGGAGTTCTTATGGGATCCGGTGCATTAGTGCTGGTATGATCGCACCCGCCATGTTCCTTTCGCTTTATTCTTTTAAACTGCCACGTCCTGTGAATCAGTTTGGCTTTTCTGGACCCGAATTCATTCTAAGCGTCAATTCATGAATTTCCTCTCATCCTTTTATTTATTTACTTTTATATTTTTTTCTTGTTGCTTTGCACCTTTTTTTTCCCTCGTCGCACAACTCTCAATTATCCTGAAATTGATCCTTCACGCTTGCGCTTATGCATTTGCGCCGACAACTTTGACCGACGATCCGGGCTTCGATCCAGCCGTACCGTTCCTGACTTGTCTCGCGCCTTCAGATCCGCCTTCATGCTTCGATGAGAAGCAAAATATAAAGCAATCGTTCCGACGGAGCTAAATTACTACAGCATAAAGAACGAAGGGGAAATTTGGATTTCGAAACAAAAAAGGGAGGGGTGCAACACGAGGACTTCCCAGGGGGTCACCCATCCTAGTACACCTCTCTCGCCCAAGCACGCTTAACTTCGGAGTTCTGATGGGATCCGGTGCATTAGTGCTGGTATGATCGCACCCGCCATGTTCCTTTCGCTTTATTCTTTTAAACTGCCCCGTCCTGTGAAGCAGTGTGGCTTTTCTGGACCCGAATTCATTTTAAGCGTCAATTCAAGAATTTCCCCTCATCCTTTTATTTATTTACTTTTACATTTTTTTCTTGTTGATTTGCACCATTTTTTTTTCCCTCGTCGCGCAACTCTCAATTATCCTGAAATTGATCCTTCACGCTTGCGCTTATACATTTGCGCCGACAACTTTGACCGACGATCCGGGCTTCGATCCAGCCGTACCGTTCCTGACTTGTCTCGCGCCTTCAGATCCGCCTTCATGCTTCGATGAGAAGCAAAATATAAAGCAATCGTTCCGACGGAGCTAAATTACTACAGCATAAAGAACGAAGGGGAAATTTGGATTTCGAAACAAAAAAGGGAGGAGTGCAACACGAGGATTTCCCAGGGGGTCACCTAGGGGTGTCAACGGGCCGGGTCCGGGCCGGAATTCTTTATTCCGGACCCGGACCCGGATCCGACCCGTTTACCCGACGGGTCTTTTATTCTGTGTTCCGGATCCGGACCCGGCGAGTCTCGGATCCGGGTCGGGTCTACCCGAACAAATTTGCCAAAATTTATAATTTCTAACAAAAAAGAGAAAAAAATATATTTGTAAACTAATTTCTAACTAATGCAAAGAAAAAACCAAATAAGAAAATAAATCAAATTGATTTTACTCAAATACATCATCCTAATCAAATTATATTGATAATATATATTTTTTATAAATTATTAAATCATTTATATCCGGATCCGGATCTAATACGGGTCGGAATACTATATTCCGTATCCGACCCGTTTTTTTGTTTGAAAAAACGGATCCGGATCCGGGTAACGGAATTAAATCCCTACCCATACCCGCAATAATTTCAGCGATCCGATCCGGATCCGGGTCTAGACCCGACCCGTTGACAGGCCTAGGGTCACCCATCCTAGTACTACTGTCGCCCAAGCACGCTTAACTTCAGAGTTCTGATGGGATCCGGGGCATTAGTGCTGGTATGATCGCACCCGCCATGTTCCTTTCGCTTTATTCTTTTAAACTGCCACGTCCTGTGAATCAGTTTGGCTTTTCTGGACCCGAATTCATTCTAAGCGTCAATTCATGAATTTCCTCTCATCCTTTTATTTATTTACTTTTATATTTTTTTCTTGTTGCTTTGCACCTTTTTTTTCCCTCGTCGCGCAACTCTCAATTATCCTGAAATTGATCCTTCACGCTTGCGCTTATACATTTGCGCCGACAACTTTGACCGACGATCCGGCCTTCGATCCAGCCGTACCGTTCCTGACTTGTCTCGCGCCTTCAGATCCGCCTTCATGCTTCGATGAGAAGCAAAATATAAAGCAATCGTTCCGAATGAGCTAAATTACTACAGCATAAAGAACGAAGGGGAAATTTGGATTTCGAAACAAAAAAGGAAGGGGTGCAACACGAGGATTTCCCAGGGGGTCACCTAGGGGTGTCAACGGGCCGGGTCCGGGCCGGAATTCATTATTCCGGACCCGGACCCGGATCCGACCCGTTTACCCGACGGGTCTTTTATTCGGTGTTCCGGATCCGGACCCGGCGAGTCTCGGATCCGGGTCGGGTCTACCCGAACAAATTTGCCAAAATTTATAATTTCTAACAAAAAAGAGAAAGAGATATATTTGTAAACTAATTTCTAGCTAATGCAAAGAAAAAACCAAATAAGAAAATAAATCAAATTGATTTTACTCAAATACATCATCCTAATCAAATTATATTGATAATATAAATTTTTTATAAATTATTAAATCATTTATATCCGGATCCGGGTCTAGTACGGGTCGGAATACTATATTCCGTATCCGACCCGTTTTTTTGTTTGAAAAAACGGATCCGGATCCGGATAACGGAATTAAATCCCTACCCATACCCGCAAAAATTTCAGGGATCCGATCCGGATCCGGGTGTAGACCCGACCCGTTGACCGGCCTAGGGTCACCCATCCTAGTACTACTGTCGCCCAAGCACGCTTAACTTCGAAGTTCTGATGGGATCCGGTGCATTAGTGCTGGTATGATCGCACCCGCCATGTTCCTTTCGCTTTATTCTTTTAAACTGCCACGTCCTGTGAAGCACTTTGGCTTTTCTGGACCCGAATTCATTCTAAGCGTCAATTCATGAATTTCCTCTCATCCTTTTATTTATTTACTTTTATATTTTTTTCTTGTTGCTTTGCACCTTTTTTTTCCCTCGTCGCACAACTCTCAATTATCCTGAAATTGATCCTTCACGCTTGCGCTTATGCATTTGCGCCGACAACTTTGACCGACGATCCGGGCTTCGATCCAGCCGTACCGTTCCTGACTTGTCTCGCGCCTTCAGATCCGCCTTCATGCTTCGATGAGAAGCAAAATATAAAGCAATCGTTCCGACGGAGCTAAATTACTACAGCATAAAGAACGAAGGAGAAATTTGGATTTCGAAACAAAAAAGGGAGGGGTGCAACACGAGGACTTCCCAGGGGGTCACCCATCCTAGTACACCTCTCTCGCCCAAGCACGCTTAACTTCGGAGTTCTGATGGGATCCGGTGCATTAGTGCTGGTATGATCGCACCCGCCATGTTCCTTTCGCTTTATTCTTTTAAACTGCCCCGTCCTGTGAAGCAGTGTGGCTTTTCTGGACCCGAATTCATTTTAAGCGTCAATTCAAGAATTTCCCCTCATCCTTTTATTTATTTACTTTTACATTTTTTTCTTGTTGATTTGCACCATTTTTTTTTCCCTCGTCGCGCAACTCTCAATTATCCTGAAATTGATCCTTCACGCTTGCGCTTATACATTTGCGCCGACAACTTTGACCGACGATCCGGGCTTCGATCCAGCCGTACCGTTCCTGACTTGTCTCGCGCCTTCAGATCCGCCTTCATGCTTCGATGAGAAGCAAAATATAAAGCAATCGTTCCGACGGAGCTAAATTACTACAGCATAAAGAACGAAGGGGAAATTTGGATTTCGAAACAAAAAAGGGAGGAGTGCAACACGAGGATTTCCCAGGGGGTCACCTAGGGGTGTCAACGGGCCGGGTCCGGGCCGGAATTCTTTATTCCGGACCCGGACCCGGATCCGACCCGTTTACCCGACGGGTCTTTTATTCTGTGTTCCGGATCCGGACCCGGCGAGTCTCGGATCCGGGTCGGGTCTACCCGAACAAATTTGCCAAAATTTATAATTTCTAACAAAAAAGAGAAAAAAATATATTTGTAAACTAATTTCTAACTAATGCAAAGAAAAAACCAAATAAGAAAATAAATCAAATTGATTTTACTCAAATACATCATCCTAATCAAATTATATTGATAATATATATTTTTTATAAATTATTAAATCATTTATATCCGGATCCGGGTCTAATACGGGTCGGAATACTATATTCCGTATCCGACCCGTTTTTTTGTTTGAAAAAACGGATCCGGATCCGGATAACGGAATTAAATCCCTACCCATACCCGAAAAAATTTCAGCGATCCGATCCGGATCCGGTTCTAGACCCGACCCGTTGACAGGCCTAGGGTCACCCATCCTAGTACTACTGTCGCCCAAGCACGCTTAACTTCGGAGTTCTGATGGGATCCGGTGCATTAGTGCTGGTATGATCGCACCCGCCATGTTCCTTTCGCTTTATTCTTTTAAACTGCCACGTCCTGTGAAGTAGTTTGGCTTTTCTGGACCCGAATTCATTCTAAGCGTCAATTCATGAATTTCCTCTCATCCTTTTATTTATTTACTTTTATATTTTTTTCTTGTTGCTTTGCACCTTTTTTTTCCCTCGTCGCACAACTCTCAATTATCCTGAAATTGATCCTTCACGCTTGCGCTTATACATTTGCGCCGACAACTTTGACCGACGATCCGGGTTTCGATCCAGCCGTACCGTTCCTGACTTGTCTCGCGCCTTCAGATCCGCCTTCATGCTTCGATAAGAAGCAAAATATAAAGCAATCGTTCCGACGGAGCTAAATTACTACAGCATAAAGAACGATGGGGAAATTTGGATTTCGAAACAAAAAAGGGAGGGGTGCAACACGAGGACTTCCCAGGGGGTCACCCATCCTAGTACACCTCTCTCGCCCAAGCACGCTTAACTTCGGAGTTCTGATGGGATCCGGTGCATTAGTGCTGGTATGATCGCACCCGCCATGTTCCTTTCGCTTTATTCTTTTAAACTGCCCCGTCCTGTGAAGCAGTGTGGCTTTTCTGGACCCGAATTCATTTTAAGCGTCAATTCAAGAATTTCCCCTCATCCTTTTATTTATTTACTTTTACATTTTTTTCTTGTTGATTTGCACCATTTTTTTTCCCTCGTCGCGCAACTCTCAATTATCCTGAAATTGATCCTTCACGCTTGCACTTATACATTTGCGCCGACAACTTTGACCGACGATCCGGGCTTCGATCCAGCCGTACCGTTCCTGACTTGTCTCGCGCCTTCAGATCCGCCTTCATGCTTCGATGAGAAGCAAAATATAAAGCAATCGTTCCGACGGAGCTAAATTACTACAGCATAAAGAACGAAGGGGAAATTTGGATTTCGAAACAAAAAAGGGAGGGGTGCAACACGAGGATTTCCCAGGGGGTCACCTAGGGGTGTCAACGGGCCGGGTCCGGGCCGGAATTCATTATTCCGGACCCGGACCCGGATCCGACCTGTTTACCCGACGGGTCTTTTATTCTGTGTTCCGGATCCGGACCCGGCGAGTCTCGGATCCGGGTCGGGTCTACCCGAACAAATTTGCCAAAATTTATAATTTCTAACAAAAAAGAGAAAAAAATATATTTGTAAACTAATTTCTAACTAATGCAAAGAAAAAACCAAATAAGAAAATAAATCAAATTGATTTTACTCAAATACATCATCCTAATCAAATTATATTGATAATATATATTTTTTATAAATTATTAAATCATTTATATCCGGATCCGGGTCTAATACGGGTCGGAATACTATATTCCGTATCCGACCCGTTTTTTTGTTTGAAAAAACGGATCCGGATCCGGATAACGGAATTAAATCCCTACCCATACCCGAAAAAATTTCAGCGATCCGATCCGGATCCGGGTCTAGACCCGACCCGTTGACAGGCCTAGGGTCACCTATCCTAGTACTACTGTCGCCCAAGCACGCTTAACTTCGGAGTTCTGATGGGATCCGGTGCATTAGTGCTGGTATGATCGCACCCGCCATGTTCCTTTCGCTTTATTCTTTTAAACTGCCACGTCCTGTGAATCAGTTTGGCTTTTCTGGACCCGAATTCATTCTAAGCGTCAATTCATGAATTTCCTCTCATCCTTTTATTTATTTACTTTTATATTTTTTTCTTGTTGCTTTGCACCTTTTTTTTCCCTCGTCGCACAACTCTCAATTATCCTGAAATTGATCCTTCACGCTTGCGCTTATGCATTTGCGCCGACAACTTTGACCGACGATCCGGGCTTCGATCCAGCCGTACCGTTCCTGACTTGTCTCGCGCCTTCAGATCCGCCTTCATGCTTCGATGAGAAGCAAAATATAAAGCAATCGTTCCGACGGAGCTAAATTACTACAGCATAAAGAACGAAGGGGAAATTTGGATTTCGAAACAAAAAAGGGAGGGGTGCAACACGAGGACTTCCCAGGGGGTCACCCATCCTAGTACACCTCTCTCGCCCAAGCACGCTTAACTTCGGAGTTCTGATGGGATCCGGTGCATTAGTGCTGGTATGATCGCACCCGCCATGTTCCTTTCGCTTTATTCTTTTAAACTGCCCCGTCCTGTGAAGCAGTGTGGCTTTTCTGGACCCGAATTCATTTTAAGCGTCAATTCAAGAATTTCCCCTCATCCTTTTATTTATTTACTTTTACATTTTTTTCTTGTTGATTTGCACCATTTTTTTTTCCCTCGTCGCGCAACTCTCAATTATCCTGAAATTGATCCTTCACGCTTGCGCTTATACATTTGCGCCGACAACTTTGACCGACGATCCGGGCTTCGATCCAGCCGTACCGTTCCTGACTTGTCTCGCGCCTTCAGATCCGCCTTCATGCTTCGATGAGAAGCAAAATATAAAGCAATCGTTCCGACGGAGCTAAATTACTACAGCATAAAGAACGAAGGGGAAATTTGGATTTCGAAACAAAAAAGGGAGGAGTGCAACACGAGGATTTCCCAGGGGGTCACCTAGGGGTGTCAACGGGCCGGGTCCGGGCCGGAATTCTTTATTCCGGACCCGGACCCGGATCCGACCCGTTTACCCGACGGGTCTTTTATTCTGTGTTCCGGATCCGGACCCGGCGAGTCTCGGATCCGGGTCGGGTCTACCCGAACAAATTTGCCAAAATTTATAATTTCTAACAAAAAAGAGAAAAAAATATATTTGTAAACTAATTTCTAACTAATGCAAAGAAAAAACCAAATAAGAAAATAAATCAAATTGATTTTACTCAAATACATCATCCTAATCAAATTATATTGATAATATATATTTTTTATAAATTATTAAATCATTTATATCCGGATCCGGGTCTAATACGGGTCGGAATACTATATTCCGTATCCGACCCGTTTTTTTGTTTGAAAAAACGGATCCGGATCCGGATAACGGAATTAAATCCCTACCCATACCCGAAAAAATTTCAGCGATCCGATCCGGATCCGGGTCTAGACCCGACCCGTTGACAGGCCTAGGGTCACCTATCCTAGTACTACTGTCGCCCAAGCACGCTTAACTTCGGAGTTCTGATGGGATCCGGTGCATTAGTGCTGGTATGATCGCACCCGCCATGTTCCTTTCGCTTTATTCTTTTAAACTGCCACGTCCTGTGAATCAGTTTGGCTTTTCTGGACCCGAATTCATTCTAAGCGTCAATTCATGAATTTCCTCTCATCCTTTTATTTATTTACTTTTATATTTTTTTCTTGTTGCTTTGCACCTTTTTTTTCCCTCGTCGCACAACTCTCAATTATCCTGAAATTGATCCTTCACGCTTGCGCTTATGCATTTGCGCCGACAACTTTGACCGACGATCCGGGCTTCGATCCAGCCGTACCGTTCCTGACTTGTCTCGCGCCTTCAGATCCGCCTTCATGCTTCGATGAGAAGCAAAATATAAAGCAATCGTTCCGACGGAGCTAAATTACTACAGCATAAAGAACGAAGGGGAAATTTGGATTTCGAAACAAAAAAGGGAGGGGTGCAACACGAGGACTTCCCAGGGGGTCACCCATCCTAGTACACCTCTCTCGCCCAAGCACGCTTAACTTCGGAGTTCTGATGGGATCCGGTGCATTAGTGCTGGTATGATCGCACCCGCCATGTTCCTTTCGCTTTATTCTTTTAAACTGCCCCGTCCTGTGAAGCAGTGTGGCTTTTCTGGACCCGAATTCATTTTAAGCGTCAATTCAAGAATTTCCCCTCATCCTTTTATTTATTTACTTTTACATTTTTTTCTTGTTGATTTGCACCATTTTTTTTTCCCTCGTCGCGCAACTCTCAATTATCCTGAAATTGATCCTTCACGCTTGCGCTTATACATTTGCGCCGACAACTTTGACCGACGATCCGGGCTTCGATCCAGCCGTACCGTTCCTGACTTGTCTCGCGCCTTCAGATCCGCCTTCATGCTTCGATGAGAAGCAAAATATAAAGCAATCGTTCCGACGGAGCTAAATTACTACAGCATAAAGAACGAAGGGGAAATTTGGATTTCGAAACAAAAAAGGGAGGAGTGCAACACGAGGATTTCCCAGGGGGTCACCTAGGGGTGTCAACGGGCCGGGTCCGGGCCGGAATTCTTTATTCCGGACCCGGACCCGGATCCGACCCGTTTACCCGACGGGTCTTTTATTCTGTGTTCCGGATCCGGACCCGGCGAGTCTCGGATCCGGGTCGGGTCTACCCGAACAAATTTGCCAAAATTTATAATTTCTAACAAAAAAGAGAAAAAAATATATTTGTAAACTAATTTCTAACTAATGCAAAGAAAAAACCAAATAAGAAAATAAATCAAATTGATTTTACTCAAATACATCATCCTAATCAAATTATATTGATAATATATATTTTTTATAAATTATTAAATCATTTATATCCGGATCCGGGTCTAATACGGGTCGGAATACTATATTCCGTATCCGACCCGTTTTTTTGTTTGAAAAAACGGATCCGGATCCGGATAACGGAATTAAATCCCTACCCATACCCGAAAAAATTTCAGCGATCCGATCCGGATCCGGTTCTAGACCCGACCCGTTGACAGGCCTAGGGTCACCCATCCTAGTACTACTGTCGCCCAAGCACGCTTAACTTCGGAGTTCTGATGGGATCCGGTGCATTAGTGCTGGTATGATCGCACCCGCCATGTTCCTTTCGCTTTATTCTTTTAAACTGCCACGTCCTGTGAAGTAGTTTGGCTTTTCTGGACCCGAATTCATTCTAAGCGTCAATTCATGAATTTCCTCTCATCCTTTTATTTATTTACTTTTATATTTTTTTCTTGTTGCTTTGCACCTTTTTTTTCCCTCGTCGCACAACTCTCAATTATCCTGAAATTGATCCTTCACGCTTGCGCTTATACATTTGCGCCGACAACTTTGACCGACGATCCGGGTTTCGATCCAGCCGTACCGTTCCTGACTTGTCTCGCGCCTTCAGATCCGCCTTCATGCTTCGATAAGAAGCAAAATATAAAGCAATCGTTCCGACGGAGCTAAATTACTACAGCATAAAGAACGATGGGGAAATTTGGATTTCGAAACAAAAAAGGGAGGGGTGCAACACGAGGACTTCCCAGGGGGTCACCCATCCTAGTACACCTCTCTCGCCCAAGCACGCTTAACTTCGGAGTTCTGATGGGATCCGGTGCATTAGTGCTGGTATGATCGCACCCGCCATGTTCCTTTCGCTTTATTCTTTTAAACTGCCCCGTCCTGTGAAGCAGTGTGGCTTTTCTGGACCCGAATTCATTTTAAGCGTCAATTCAAGAATTTCCCCTCATCCTTTTATTTATTTACTTTTACATTTTTTTCTTGTTGATTTGCACCATTTTTTTTCCCTCGTCGCGCAACTCTCAATTATCCTGAAATTGATCCTTCACGCTTGCACTTATACATTTGCGCCGACAACTTTGACCGACGATCCGGGCTTCGATCCAGCCGTACCGTTCCTGACTTGTCTCGCGCCTTCAGATCCGCCTTCATGCTTCGATGAGAAGCAAAATATAAAGCAATCGTTCCGACGGAGCTAAATTACTACAGCATAAAGAACGAAGGGGAAATTTGGATTTCGAAACAAAAAAGGGAGGGGTGCAACACGAGGATTTCCCAGGGGGTCACCTAGGGGTGTCAACGGGCCGGGTCCGGGCCGGAATTCATTATTCCGGACCCGGACCCGGATCCGACCTGTTTACCCGACGGGTCTTTTATTCTGTGTTCCGGATCCGGACCCGGCGAGTCTCGGATCCGGGTCGGGTCTACCCGAACAAATTTGCCAAAATTTATAATTTCTAACAAAAAAGAGAAAAAAATATATTTGTAAACTAATTTCTAACTAATGCAAAGAAAAAACCAAATAAGAAAATAAATCAAATTGATTTTACTCAAATACATCATCCTAATCAAATTATATTGATAATATATATTTTTTATAAATTATTAAATCATTTATATCCGGATCCGGGTCTAATACGGGTCGGAATACTATATTCCGTATCCGACCCGTTTTTTTGTTTGAAAAAACGGATCCGGATCCGGATAACGGAATTAAATCCCTACCCATACCCGAAAAAATTTCAGCGATCCGATCCGGATCCGGGTCTAGACCCGACCCGTTGACAGGCCTAGGGTCACCTATCCTAGTACTACTGTCGCCCAAGCACGCTTAACTTCGGAGTTCTGATGGGATCCGGTGCATTAGTGCTGGTATGATCGCACCCGCCATGTTCCTTTCGCTTTATTCTTTTAAACTGCCACGTCCTGTGAATCAGTTTGGCTTTTCTGGACCCGAATTCATTCTAAGCGTCAATTCATGAATTTCCTCTCATCCTTTTATTTATTTACTTTTATATTTTTTTCTTGTTGCTTTGCACCTTTTTTTTCCCTCGTCGCACAACTCTCAATTATCCTGAAATTGATCCTTCACGCTTGCGCTTATGCATTTGCGCCGACAACTTTGACCGACGATCCGGGCTTCGATCCAGCCGTACCGTTCCTGACTTGTCTCGCGCCTTCAGATCCGCCTTCATGCTTCGATGAGAAGCAAAATATAAAGCAATCGTTCCGACGGAGCTAAATTACTACAGCTTAAAGAACGAAGGGGAAATTTGGATTTCGAAACAAAAAAGGGAGGGGTGCAACACGAGGACTTCCCAGGGGGTCACCCATCCTAGTACACCTCTCTCGCCCAAGCACGCTTAACTTCGGAGTTCTGATGGGATCCGGTGCATTAGTGCTGGTATGATCGCACCCGCCATGTTCCTTTCGCTTTATTCTTTTAAACTGCCCCGTCCTGTGAAGCAGTGTGGCTTTTCTGGACCCGAATTCATTTTAAGCGTCAATTCAAGAATTTCCCCTCATCCTTTTATTTATTTACTTTTACATTTTTTTCTTGTTGATTTGCACCATTTTTTTTTCCCTCGTCGCGCAACTCTCAATTATCCTGAAATTGATCCTTCACGCTTGCGCTTATACATTTGCGCCGACAACTTTGACCGACGATCCGGGCTTCGATCCAGCCGTACCGTTCCTGACTTGTCTCGCGCCTTCAGATCCGCCTTCATGCTTCGATGAGAAGCAAAATATAAAGCAATCGTTCCGACGGAGCTAAATTACTACAGCATAAAGAACGAAGGGGAAATTTGGATTTCGAAACAAAAAAGGGAGGAGTGCAACACGAGGATTTCCCAGGGGGTCACCTAGGGGTGTCAACGGGCCGGGTCCGGGCCGGAATTCTTTATTCCGGACCCGGACCCGGATCCGACCCGTTTACCCGACGGGTCTTTTATTCTGTGTTCCGGATCCGGACCCGGCGAGTCTCGGATCCGGGTCGGGTCTAACAAATTTGCCAAAATTTATAATTTCTAACAAAAAAGAGAAAAAAATATATTTGTAAACTAATTTCTAACTAATGCAAAGAAAAAACCAAATAAGAAAATAAATCAAATTGATTTTACTCAAATACATCATCCTAATCAAATTATATTGATAATATATATTTTTTATAAATTATTAAATCATTTATATCCGGATCCGGGTCTAATACGGGTCGGAATACTATATTCCGTATCCGACCCGTTTTTTTGTTTGAAAAAACGGATCCGGATCCGGATAACGGAATTAAATCCCTACCCATACCCGAAAAAATTTCAGCGATCCGATCCGGATCCGGGTCTAGACCCGACCCGTTGACAGGCCTAGGGTCACCCATCCTAGTACTACTGTCGCCCAAGCACGCTTAACTTCGGAGTTCTGATGGGATCCGGTGCATTAGTGCTGGTATGATCGCACCCGCCATGTTCCTTTCGCTTTATTCTTTTAAACTGCCACGTCCTGTGAATCAGTTTGGCTTTTCTGGACCCGAATTCATTCTAAGCGTCAATTCATGAATTTCCTCTCATCCTTTTATTTATTTACTTTTATATTTTTTTCTTGTTGCTTTGCACCTTTTTTTTCCCTCGTCGCACAACTCTCAATTATCCTGAAATTGATCCTTCACGCTTGCGCTTATGCATTTGCGCCGACAACTTTGACCGACGATCCGGGCTTCGATCCAGCCGTACCGTTCCTGACTTGTCTCGCGCCTTCAGATCCGCCTTCATGCTTCGATGAGAAGCAAAATATAAAGCAATCGTTCCGACGGAGCTAAATTACTACAGCATAAAGAACGAAGGGGAAATTTGGATTTCGAAACAAAAAAGGGAGGGGTGCAACACGAGGACTTCCTAGGGGGTCACCCATCCTAGTACACCTCTCTCGCCCAAGCACGCTTAACTTCGGAGTTCTGATGGGATCCGGTGCATTAGTGCTGGTATGATCGCACCCGCCATGTTCCTTTCGCTTTATTCTTTTAAACTGCCCCGTCCTGTGAAGCAGTGTGGCTTTTCTGGACCCGAATTCATTTTAAGCGTCAATTCAAGAATTTCCCCTCATCCTTTTATTTATTTACTTTTACATTTTTTTCTTGTTGATTTGCACCATTTTTTTTTCCCTCGTCGCGCAACTCTCAATTATCCTGAAATTGATCCTTCACGCTTGCGCTTATACATTTGCGCCGACAACTTTGACCGACGATCCGGGCTTCGATCCAGCCGTACCGTTCCTGACTTGTCTCGCGCCTTCAGATCCGCCTTCATGCTTCGATGAGAAGCAAAATATAAAGCAATCGTTCCGACGGAGCTAAATTACTACAGCATAAAGAACGAAGGGGAAATTTGGATTTCGAAACAAAAAAGGGAGGGGTGCAACACGAGGATTTCCCAGGGGGTCACCTAGGGGTGTCAACGGGCCGGGTCCGGGCCGGAATTCATTATTCCGGACCCGGACCCGGAGCCGACCCGTTTACCCGACGGGTCTTTTATTCTGTGTTCCGGATCCGGACCCGGCGAGTCTCGGATCCGGGTCGGGTCTACCCGAACAAATTTGCCAAAATTTATAATTTCTAACAAAAAAGAGAAAGAGATATATTTGTAAACTAATTTCTAGCTAATGCAAAGAAAAAACCAAATAAGAAAATAAATCAAATTGATTTTACTCAAATACATCATCCTAATCAAATTATATTGATAATATATATTTTTTATAAATTATTAAATCATTTATATCCGGATCCGGGTCTAGTACGGGTCGGAATACTATATTCCGTATCCGACCCGTTTTTTTGTTTGAAAAAACGGATCCGGATCCGGATAACGGAATTAAATCCCTACCCATACCCGCAAAAATTTCAGGGATCCGATCCGGATCCGGGTGTAGACCCGACCCGTTGACCGGCCTAGGGTCACCCATCCTAGTACTACTGTCGCCCAAGCACGCTTAACTTCGAAGTTCTGATGGGATCCGGTGCATTAGTGCTGGTATGATCGCACCCGCCATGTTCCTTTCGCTTTATTCTTTTAAACTGCCACGTCCTGTGAAGCAGTTTGGCTTTTCTGGACCCGAATTCATTCTAAGCGTCAATTCATGAATTTCCTCTCATCCTTTTATTTATTTACTTTTATATTTTTTTCTTGTTGCTTTGCACCTTTTTTTTCCCTCGTCGCACAACTCTCAATTATCCTGAAATTGATCCTTCACGCTTGCGCTTATACATTTGCGCCGACAACTTTGACCGACGATCCGGGCTTCGATCCAGCCGTACCGTTCCTGACTTGTCTCGCGCCTTCAGATCCGCCTTCATGCTTCGATGAGAAGCAAAATATAAAGCAATCGTTCCGACGGAGCTATATTACTACAGCATAAAGAACGAAGGGGAAATTTGGATTTCGAAACAAAAAAGGGAGGGGTGCAACACGAGGACTTCCCAGGGGGTCACCCATCCTAGTACTACTCTCGCCCAAGCACGCTTAACTTCGGAGTTCTGATGGGATCCGGTGCATTAGTGCTGGTATGATCGCACCCGCCATGTTCCTTTCGCTTTATTCTTTTAAACTGCCCCGTCCTGTGAAGCAGTGTGGCTTTTCTGGACCCGAATTCATTTTAAGCGTCAATTCAAGAATTTCCCCTCATCCTTTTATTTATTTACTTTTACATTTTTTTCTTGTTGATTTGCACCATTTTTTTTCCCTCGTCGCGCAACTCTCAATTATCCTGAAATTGATCCTTCACGCTTGCGCTTATACATTTGCGCCGACAACTTTGACCGACGAACCGGGCTTCGATCCAGCCGTACAGTTCCTGACTTGTCTCGCGCCTTCAGATCCGCCTTCATGCTTCGATGAGAAGCAAAATATAAAGCAATCGTTCCGACGGAGCTAAATTACTACAGCATAAAGAACGAAGGGAAAATTTGGATTTCGAAACAAAAAAGGGAGGGGTGCAACACGAGGATTTCCCAGGGGGTCACCTAGGGGTGTCAACGGGCCGGGTCCGGGCCGGAATTCATTATTCCGGACCCGGACCCGGAGCCGACCCGTTTACCCGACGGGTCTTTTATTCGGTGTTCCGGATCCGGACCCGGCGAGTCTCGGATCCGGGTCGGGTCTACCCGAACAAATTTGCCAAAATTTATAATTTCTAACAAAAAAGAGAAAGAGATATATTTGTAAACTAATTTCTAGCTAATGCAAAGAAAAAACCAAATAAGAAAATAAATCAAATTGATTTTACTCAAATACATCATCCTAATCAAATTATATTGATAATATATATTTTTTATAAATTATTAAATCATTTATATCCGGATCCGGGTCTAGTACGGGTCGGAATACTATATTCCGTATCCGACCCGTTTTTTTGTTTGAAAAAACGGATCCGGATCCGGATAACGGAATTAAATCCCTACCCATACCCGCAAAAATTTCAGGGATCCGATCCGGATCCGGGTGTAGACCCGACCCGTTGACCGGCCTAGGGTCACCCATCCTAGTACTACTGTCGCCCAAGCACGCTTAACTTCGAAGTTCTGATGGGATCCGGTGCATTAGTGCTGGTATGATCGCACCCGCCATGTTCCTTTCGCTTTATTCTTTTAAACTGCCACGTCCTGTGAAGCAGTTTGGCTTTTCTGGACCCGAATTCATTCTAAGCGTCAATTCATGAATTTCCTCTCATCCTTTTATTTATTTACTTTTATATTTTTTTCTTGTTGCTTTGCACCTTTTTTTTCCCTCGTCGCACAACTCTCAATTATCCTGAAATTGATCCTTCACGCTTGCGCTTATACATTTGCGCCGACAACTTTGACCGACGATCCGGGCTTCGATCCAGCCGTACCGTTCCTGACTTGTCTCGCGCCTTCAGATCCGCCTTCATGCTTCGATGAGAAGCAAAATATAAAGCAATCGTTCCGACGGAGCTATATTACTACAGCATAAAGAACGAAGGGGAAATTTGGATTTCGAAACAAAAAAGGGAGGGGTGCAACACGAGGACTTCCCAGGGGGTCACCCATCCTAGTACTACTCTCGCCCAAGCACGCTTAACTTCGGAGTTCTGATGGGATCCGGTGCATTAGTGCTGGTATGATCGCACCCGCCATGTTCCTTTCGCTTTATTCTTTTAAACTGCCCCGTCCTGTGAAGCAGTGTGGCTTTTCTGGACCCGAATTCATTTTAAGCGTCAATTCAAGAATTTCCCCTCATCCTTTTATTTATTTACTTTTACATTTTTTTCTTGTTGATTTGCACCATTTTTTTTCCCTCGTCGCGCAACTCTCAATTATCCTGAAATTGATCCTTCACGCTTGCGCTTATACATTTGCGCCGACAACTTTGACCGACGAACCGGGCTTCGATCCAGCCGTACAGTTCCTGACTTGTCTCGCGCCTTCAGATCCGCCTTCATGCTTCGATGAGAAGCAAAATATAAAGCAATCGTTCCGACGGAGCTAAATTACTACAGCATAAAGAACGAAGGGAAAATTTGGATTTCGAAACAAAAAAGGGAGGGGTGCAACACGAGGATTTCCCAGGGGGTCACCTAGGGGTGTCAACGGGCCGGGTCCGGGCCGGAATTCATTATTCCGGACCCGGACCCGGAGCCGACCCGTTTACCCGACGGGTCTTTTATTCTGTGTTCCGGATCCGGACCCGGCGAGTCTCGGATCCGGGTCGGGTCTACCCGAACAAATTTGCCAAAATTTATAATTTCTAACAAAAAAGAGAAAGAGATATATTTGTAAACTAATTTCTAGCTAATGCAAAGAAAAAACCAAATAAGAAAATAAATCAAATTGATTTTACTCAAATACATCATCCTAATCAAATTATATTGATAATATATATTTTTTATAAATTATTAAATCATTTATATCCGGATCCGGGTCTAGTACGGGTCGGAATACTATATTCCGTATCCGACCCGTTTTTTTGTTTGAAAAAACGGATCCGGATCCGGATAACGGAATTAAATCCCTACCCATACCCGCAAAAATTTCAGGGATCCGATCCGGATCCGGGTGTAGACCCGACCCGTTGACCGGCCTAGGGTCACCCATCCTAGTACTACTGTCGCCCAAGCACGCTTAACTTCGAAGTTCTGATGGGATCCGGTGCATTAGTGCTGGTATGATCGCACCCGCCATGTTCCTTTCGCTTTATTCTTTTAAACTGCCACGTCCTGTGAAGCAGTTTGGCTTTTCTGGACCCGAATTCATTCTAAGCGTCAATTCATGAATTTCCTCTCATCCTTTTATTTATTTACTTTTATATTTTTTTCTTGTTGCTTTGCACCTTTTTTTTCCCTCGTCGCACAACTCTCAATTATCCTGAAATTGATCCTTCACGCTTGCGCTTATACATTTGCGCCGACAACTTTGACCGACGATCCGGGCTTCGATCCAGCCGTACCGTTCCTGACTTGTCTCGCGCCTTCAGATCCGCCTTCATGCTTCGATGAGAAGCAAAATATAAAGCAATCGTTCCGACGGAGCTATATTACTACAGCATAAAGAACGAAGGGGAAATTTGGATTTCGAAACAAAAAAGGGAGGGGTGCAACACGAGGACTTCCCAGGGGGTCACCCATCCTAGTACTACTCTCGCCCAAGCACGCTTAACTTCGGAGTTCTGATGGGATCCGGTGCATTAGTGCTGGTATGATCGCACCCGCCATGTTCCTTTCGCTTTATTCTTTTAAACTGCCCCGTCCTGTGAAGCAGTGTGGCTTTTCTGGACCCGAATTCATTTTAAGCGTCAATTCAAGAATTTCCCCTCATCCTTTTATTTATTTACTTTTACATTTTTTTCTTGTTGATTTGCACCATTTTTTTTCCCTCGTCGCGCAACTCTCAATTATCCTGAAATTGATCCTTCACGCTTGCGCTTATACATTTGCGCCGACAACTTTGACCGACGAACCGGGCTTCGATCCAGCCGTACAGTTCCTGACTTGTCTCGCGCCTTCAGATCCGCCTTCATGCTTCGATGAGAAGCAAAATATAAAGCAATCGTTCCGACGGAGCTAAATTACTACAGCATAAAGAACGAAGGGAAAATTTGGATTTCGAAACAAAAAAGGGAGGGGTGCAACACGAGGATTTCCCAGGGGGTCACCTAGGGGTGTCAACGGGCCGGGTCCGGGCCGGAATTCATTATTCCGGACCCGGACCCGGAGCCGACCCGTTTACCCGACGGGTCTTTTATTCGGTGTTCCGGATCCGGACCCGGCGAGTCTCGGATCCGGGTCGGGTCTACCCGAACAAATTTGCCAAAATTTATAATTTCTAACAAAAAAGAGAAAGAGATATATTTGTAAACTAATTTCTAGCTAATGCAAAGAAAAAACCAAATAAGAAAATAAATCAAATTGATTTTACTCAAATACATCATCCTAATCAAATTATATTGATAATATATATTTTTTATAAATTATTAAATCATTTATATCCGGATCCGGGTCTAGTACGGGTCGGAATACTATATTCCGTATCCGACCCGTTTTTTTGTTTGAAAAAACGGATCCGGATCCGGATAACGGAATTAAATCCCTACCCATACCCGCAAAAATTTCAGGGATCCGATCCGGATCCGGGTGTAGACCCGACCCGTTGACCGGCCTAGGGTCACCCATCCTAGTACTACTGTCGCCCAAGCACGCTTAACTTCGAAGTTCTGATGGGATCCGGTGCATTAGTGCTGGTATGATCGCACCCGCCATGTTCCTTTCGCTTTATTCTTTTAAACTGCCACGTCCTGTGAAGCAATTTGGCTTTTCTGGACCCGAATTCATTCTAAGCGTCAATTCATGAATTTCCTCTCATCCTTTTATTTATTTACTTTTATATTTTTTTCTTGTTGCTTTGCACCTTTTTTTTCCCTCGTCGCACAACTCTCAATTATCCTGAAATTGATCCTACACGCTTGCGCTTATACATTTGCGCCGACAACTTTGACCGACGATCCGGGCTTCGATCCAGCCGTACCGTTCCTGACTTGTCTCGCGCCTTCAGATCCGCCTTCATGCTTCGATGAGAAGCAAAATATCAAGCAATCGTTCCGACGGAGCTAAATTACTACAGCATAAAGAACGAAGGGGAAATTTGGATTTCGAAACAAAAAAGGGAGGGGTGCAACACGAGGACTTCCCAGGGGGTCACCCATCCTAGTACTACTCTCGCCCAAGCACGCTTAACTTCGGAGTTCTGATGGGATCCGGTGCATTAGTGCTGGTATGATCGCACCCGCCATGTTCCTTTCGCTTTATTCTTTTAAACTGCCCCGTCCTGTGAAGCAGTGTGGCTTTTCTGGACCCGAATTCATTTTAAGCGTCAATTCAAGAATTTCCCCTCATCCTTTTATTTATTTACTTTTACATTTTTTTCTTGTTGATTTGCACCATTTTTTTTTCCCTCGTCGCGCAACTCTCAATTATCCTGAAATTGATCCTTCACGCTTGCACTTATACATTTGCGCCGACAACTTTGACCGACGATCCGGGCTTCGATCCAGCCGTACCGTTCCTGACTTGTCTCGCGCCTTCAGATCCGCCTTCATGCTTCGATGAGAAGCAAAATATAAAGCAATCGTTCCGACGGAGCTAAATTACTACAGCATAAAGAACGAAGGGGAAATTTGGATTTCGAAACAAAAAAGGGAGGGGTGCAACACGAGGATTTCCCAGGGGGTCACCTAGGGGTGTCAACGGGCCGGGTCCGGGCCGGGTCCGGGCCGGAATTCATTATTCCGGACCCGGACCCGGAGCCGACCCGTTTACCCGACGGGTCTTTTATTCGGTGTTCCGGATCCGGACCCGGCGAGTCTCGGATCCGGGTCGGGTCTACCCGAACAAATTTGCCAAAATTTATAATTTCTAACAAAAAAGAGAAAGAGATATATTTGTAAACTAATTTCTAGCTAATGCAAAGAAAAAACCAAATAAGAAAATAAATCAAATTGATTTTACTCAAATACATCATCCTAATCAAATTATATTGATAATATATATTTTTTATAAATTATTAAATCATTTATATCCGGATCCGGGTCTAATACGGGTCGGAATACTATATTCCGTATCCGACCCGTTTTTTTGTTTGAAAAAACGGATCCGGATCCGGATAACGGAATTAAATCCCTACCCATACCCGCAAAAATTTCAGGGATCCGATCCGGATCCGGGTGTAGACCCGACCCGTTGACCGGCCTAGGGTCACCCATCCTAGTACTACTGTCGCCCAAGCACGCTTAACTTCGAAGTTCTGATGGGATCCGGTGCATTAGTGCTGGTATGATCGCACCCGCCATGTTCCTTTCGCTTTATTCTTTTAAACTGCCACGTCCTGTGAAGCAGTTTGGCTTTTCTGGACCCGAATTCATTCTAAGCGTCAATTCATGAATTTCCTCTCATCCTTTTATTTATTTACTTTTATATTTTTTTCTTGTTGCTTTGCACCTTTTTTTTCCCTCGTCGCACAACTCTCAATTATCCTGAAATTGATCCTACACGCTTGCGCTTATACATTTGCGCCGACAACTTTGACCGACGATCCGGGCTTCGATCCAGCCGTACCGTTCCTGACTTGTCTCGCGCCTTCAGATCCGCCTTCATGCTTCGATGAGAAGAAAAATATCAAGCAATCGTTCCGACGGAGCTAAATTACTACAGCATAAAGAACGAAGGGGAAATTTGGATTTCGAAACAAAAAAGGGAGGGGTGCAACACGAGGACTTCCCAGGGGGTCACCCATCCTAGTACTACTCTCGCCCAAGCACGCTTAACTTCGGAGTTCTGATGGGATCCGGTGCATTAGTGCTGGTATGATCGCACCCGCCATGTTCCTTTCGCTTTATTCTTTTAAACTGCCCCGTCCTGTGAAGCAGTGTGGCTTTTCTGGACCCGAATTCATTTTAAGCGTCAATTCAAGAATTTCCCCTCATCCTTTTATTTATTTACTTTTACATTTTTTTCTTGTTGATTTGCACCATTTTTTTTTCCCTCGTCGCGCAACTCTCAATTATCCTGAAATTGATCCTTCACGCTTGCACTTATACATTTGCGCCGACAACTTTGACCGACGATCCGGGCTTCGATCCAGCCGTACCGTTCCTGACTTGTCTCGCGCCTTCAGATCCGCCTTCATGCTTCGATGAGAAGCAAAATATAAAGCAATCGTTCCGACGGAGCTAAATTACTACAGCATAAAGAACGAAGGGGAAATTTGGATTTCGAAACAAAAAAGGGAGGGGTGCAACACGAGGATTTCCCAGGGGGTCACCTAGGGGTGTCAACGGGCCGGGTCCGGGCCGGGTCCGGGCCGGAATTCATTATTCCGGACCCGGAGCCGGATCCGACCCGTTTACCCGACGGGTCTTTTATTCTGTGTTCTGGATCCGGACCCGGCGAGTCTCGGATCCGGGTCGGGTCTACCCGAACAAATTTGCCAAAATTTATAATTTCTAACAAAAAAGAGAAAAAAATATATTTGTAAACTAATTTCTAACTAATGCAAAGAAAAAACCAAATAAGAAAATAAATCAAATTGATTTTACTCAAATACATCATCCTAATCAAATTATATTGATAATATATATTTTTTATAAATTATTAAATCATTTATATCCGGATCCGGGTCTAATACGGGTCGGAATACTATATTCCGTATCCGACCCGTTTTTTTGTTTGAAAAAACGGATCCGGATCCGGATAACGGAATTAAATCCCTACCCATACCCGAAAAAATTTCAGCGATCCGATCCGGATCCGGGTCTAGACCCGACCCGTTGACAGGCCTAGGGTCACCCATCCTAGTACTACTGTCGCCCAAGCACGCTTAACTTCGGAGTTCTGATGGGATCCGGTGCATTAGTGCTGGTATGATCGCACCCGCCATGTTCCTTTCGCTTTATTCTTTTAAACTGCCACGTCCTGTGAAGCAGTTTGGCTTTTCTGGACCCGAATTCATTCTAAGCGTCAATTCATGAATTTCCTCTCATCCTTTTATTTATTTACTTTTATATTTTTTTCTTGTTGCTTTGCACCTTTTTTTTCCCTCGTCGCACAACTCTCAATTATCCTGAAATTGATCCTACACGCTTGCGCTTATACATTTGCTCCGACAACTTTGACCGACGATCCGGGCTTCGATCCAGCCGTACCGTTCCTGACTTGTCTCGCGCCTTCAGATCCGCCTTCATGCTTCGATGAGAAAAAAAATATCAAGCAATCGTTCCGACGGAGCTAAATTACTACAGCATAAAGAACGAAGGGGAAATTTGGATTTCGAAACAAAAAAGGGAGGGGTGCAACACGAGGACTTCCCAGGGGGTCACCCATCCTAGTACTACTCTCGCCCAAGCACGCTTAACTTCGGAGTTCTGATGGGATCCGGTGCATTAGTGCTGGTATGATCGCACCCGCCATGTTCCTTTCGCTTTATTCTTTTAAACTGCCCCGTCCTGTGAAGCAGTGTGGCTTTTCTGGACCCGAATTCATTTTAAGCGTCAATTCAAGAATTTCCCCTCATCCTTTTATTTATTTACTTTTACATTTTTTTCTTGTTGATTTGCACCATTTTTTTTTCCCTCGTCGCGCAACTCTCAATTATCCTGAAATTGATCCTTCACGCTTGCGCTTATACATTTGCGCCGACAACTTTGACCGACGATCCGGGCTTCGATCCAGCCGTACCGTTCCTGACTTGTCTCGCGCCTTCAGATCCGCCTTCATGCTTCGATGAGAAGCAAAATATAAAGCAATCGTTCCGACGGAGCTAAATTACTACAGCATAAAGAACGAAGGGAAAATTTGGATTTCGAAACAAAAAAGGGAGGGGTGCAACACGAGGATTTCCCAGGGGGTCACCTAGGGGTGTCAACGGGCCGGGTCCGGGCCGGAATTCATTATTCCGGACCAGGACCCGGAGCCGACCCGTTTACCCGACGGGTCTTTTATTCGGTGTTCCGGATCCGGACCCGGCGAGTCTCGGATCCGGGTCGGGTCTACCCGAACAAATTTGCCAAAATTTATAATTTCTAACAAAAAAGAGAAAGAGATATATTTGTAAACTAATTTCTAGCTAATGCAAAGAAAAAACCAAATAAGAAAATAAATCAAATTGATTTTACTCAAATACATCATCCTAATCAAATTATATTGATAATATATATTTTTTATAAATTATTAAATCATTTATATCCGGATCCGGGTCTAGTACGGGTCGGAATACTATATTCCGTATCCGACCCGTTTTTTTGTTTGAAAAAACGGATCCGGATCCGGATAACGGAATTAAATCCCTACCCATACCCGCAAAAATTTCAGGGATCCGATCCGGATCCGGGTGTAGACCCGACCCGTTGACCGGCCTAGGGTCACCCATCCTAGTACTACTGTCGCCCAAGCACGCTTAACTTCGAAGTTCTGATTGGATCCGGTGCATTAGTGCTGGTATGATCGCACCCGCCATGTTCCTTTCGCTTTATTCTTTTAAACTGCCACGTCCTGTGAAGCAGTTTGGCTTTTCTGGACCCGAATTCATTCTAAGCGTCAATTCATGAATTTCCTCTCATCCTTTTATTTATTTACTTTTATATTTTTTTCTTGTTGCTTTGCACCTTTTTTTTCCCTCGTCGCACAACTCTCAATTATCCTGAAATTGATCCTTCACGCTTGCGCTTATACATTTGCGCCGACAACTTTGACCGACTATCCGGGCTTCGATCCAGCCGTACCGTTCCTGACTTGTCTCGCGCCTTCAGATCCGCCTTCATGCTTCGATGAGAAGCAAAATATAAAGCAATCGTTCCGACGGAGCTAAATTACTACAGCATAAAGAACGAAGGGGAAATTTGGATTTCGAAACAAAAAAGGGAGGGGTGCAACACGAGGACTTCCCAGGGGGTCACCCATCCTAGTACTACTCTCGCCCAAGCACGCTTAACTTCGGAGTTCTGATGGGATCCGGTGCATTAGTGCTGGTATGATCGCACCCGCCATGTTCCTTTCGCTTTATTCTTTTAAACTGCCCCGTCCTGTGAAGCAGTGTGGCTTTTCTGGACCCGAATTCATTTTAAGCGTCAATTCAAGAATTTCCCCTCATCCTTTTATTTATTTACTTTTACATTTTTTTCTTGTTGATTTGCACCATTTTTTTTTCCCTCGTCGCGCAACTCTCAATTATCCTGAAATTGATCCTTCACGCTTGCGCTTATACATTTGCGCCGACAACTTTGACCGACGAACCGGGCTTCGATCCAGCCGTACCGTTCCTGACTTGTCTCGCGCCTTCAGATCCGCCTTCATGCTTCGATGAGAAGCAAAATATAAAGCAATCGTTCCGACGGAGCTAAATTACTACAGCATAAAGAACGAAGGGAAAATTTGGATTTCGAAACAAAAAAGGGAGGGGTGCAACACGAGGATTTCCCAGGGGGTCACCTAGGGGTGTCAACGGGCCGGGTCCGGGCCGAAATTCATTATTCCGGACCCGGACCCGGAGCCGACCCGTTTACCCGACGGGTCTTTTATTCGGTGTTCCGGATCCGGACCCGGCGAGTCTCGGATCCGGGTCGGGTCTACCCGAACAAATTTGCCAAAATTTATAATTTCTAACAAAAAAGAGAAAGAGATATATTTGTAAACTAATTTCTAGCTAATGCAAAGAAAAAACCAAATAAGAAAATAAATCAAATTGATTTTACTCAAATACATCATCCTAATCAAATTATATTGATATTATATATTTTTTATAAATTATTAAATCATTTATATCCGGATCCGGGTCTAGTACGGGTCGGAATACTATATTCCGTATCCGACCCGTTTTTTTGTTTGAAAAAACGGATCCGGATTCGGATAACGGAATTAAATCCCTACCCATACCAGCAAAAATTTCAGGGATCCGATCCGGATCCGGGTGTAGACCCGACCCGTTGACCGGCCTAGGGTCACCCATCCTAGTACTACTGTCGCCCAAGCACGCTTAACTTCGAAGTTCTGATGGGATCCGGTGCATTAGTGCTGGTATGATCGCACCCGCCATGTTCCTTTCGCTTTATTCTTTTAAACTGCCACGTCCTGTGAAGCAGTTTGGCTTTTCTGGACCCGAATTCATTCTAAGCGTCAATTCATGAATTTCCTCTCATCCTTTTATTTATTTACTTTTATATTTTTTTCTTGTTGCTTTGCACCTTTTTTTTCCCTCGTCGCACAACTCTCAATTATCCTGAAATTGATCCTTCACGCTTGCGCTTATACATTTGCGCCGACAACTTTGACCGACGATCCGGGCTTCGATCCAGCCGTACCGTTCCTGACTTGTCTCGCGCCTTCAGATCCGCCTTCATGCTTCGATGAGAAGCAAAATATAAAGCAATCGTTCCGACGGAGCTAAATTACTACAGCATAAAGAACGAAGGGGAAATTTGGATTTCGAAACAAAAAAGGGAGGGGTGCAACACGAGGACTTCCCAGGGGGTCACCCATCCTAGTACTACTCTCGCCCAAGCACGCTTAACTTCGGAGTTCTGATGGGATCCGGTGCATTAGTGCTGGTATGATCGCACCCGCCATGTTCCTTTCGCTTTATTCTTTTAAACTGCCCCGTCCTGTGAAGCAGTGTGGCTTTTCTGGACCCGAATTCATTTTAAGCGTCAATTCAAGAATTTCCCCTCATCCTTTTATTTATTTACTTTTACATTTTTTTCTTGTTGATTTGCACCATTTTTTTTTCCCTCGTCGCGCAACTCTCAATTATCCTGAAATTGATCCTTCACGCTTGCACTTATACATTTGCGCCGACAACTTTGACCGACGATCCGGGCTTCGATCCAGCCGTACCGTTCCTGACTTGTCTCGCGCCTTCAGATCCGCCTTCATGCTTCGATGAGAAGCAAAATATAAAGCAATCGTTCCGACGGAGCTAAATTACTACAGCATAAAGAACGAAGGGGAAATTTGGATTTCGAAACAAAAAAGGGAGGGGTGCAACACGAGGATTTCCCAGGGGGTCACCTAGGGGTGTCAACGGGCCGGGTCCGGGCCGGGTCCGGGCCGGAATTCATTATTCCGGACCCGGAGCCGGATCCGACCCGTTTACCCGACGGGTCTTTTATTCTGTGTTCTGGATCCGGACCCGGCGAGTCTCGGATCCGGGTCGGGTCTACCCGAACAAATTTGCCAAAATTTATAATTTCTAACAAAAAAGAGAAAAAAATATATTTGTAAACTAATTTCTAACTAATGCAAAGAAAAAACCAAATAAGAAAATAAATCAAATTGATTTTACTCAAATACATCATCCTAATCAAATTATATTGATAATATATATTTTTTATAAATTATTAAATCATTTATATCCGGATCCGGGTCTAATACGGGTCGGAATACTATATTCCGTATCCGACCCGTTTTTTTGTTTGAAAAAACGGATCCGGATCCGGATAACGGAATTAAATCCCTACCCATACCCGAAAAAATTTCAGCGATCCGATCCGGATCCGGGTCTAGACCGGACCCGTTGACAGGCCTAGGGTCACCCATCCTAGTACTACTGTCGCCCAAGCACGCTTAACTTCGGAGTTCTGATGGGATCCGGTGCATTAGTGCTGGTATGATCGCACCCGCCATGTTCCTTTCGCTTTATTCTTTTAAACTGCCACGTCCTGTGAAGCAGTTTGGCTTTTCTGGACCCGAATTCATTCTAAGCGTCAATTCATGAATTTCCTCTCATCCTTTTATTTATTTACTTTTATATTTTTTTCTTGTTGCTTTGCACCTTTTTTTTCCCTCGTCGCACAACTCTCAATTATCCTGAAATTGATCCTTCACGCTTGCGCTTATACATTTGCGCCGACAACTTTGACCGACGATCCGGGCTTCGATCCAGCCGTACCGTTCCTGACTTGTCTCGCGCCTTCAGATCCGCCTTCATGCTTCGATGAGAAGCAAAATATCAAGCAATCGTTCCGACGGAGCTAAATTACTACAGCATAAAGAACGAAGGGGAAATTTGGATTTCGAAACAAAAAAGGGAGGGGTGCAACACGAGGACTTCCCAGGGGGTCACCCATCCTAGTACTACTCTCGCCCAAGCACGCTTAACTTCGGAGTTCTGATGGGATCCGGTGCATTAGTGCTGGTATGATCGCACCCGCCATGTTCCTTTTGCTTTATTCTTTTACACTGCCCCGTCCTGTGAAGCAGTGTGGCTTTTCTGGACCCGAATTCATTTTAAGCGTCAATTCAAGAATTTCCCCTCATCCTTTTATTTATTTACTTTTACATTTTTTTCTTGTTGATTTGCACCATTTTTTTTTCCCTCGTCGCGCAACTCTCAATTATCCTGAAATTGATCCTTCACGCTTGCGCGTATACATTTGCGCCGACAACTTTGACCGACGATCCGGGCTTCGATCCAGCCGTACCGTTCCTGACTTGTCTCGCGCCTTCAGATCCGCCTTCATGCTTCGATGAGAAGCAAAATATAAAGCAATCGTTCCGACGGAGCTAAATTACTACAGCATAAAGAACGAAGGGAAAATTTGGATTTCGAAACAAAAAAGGGAGGGGTGCAACACGAGGATTTCCCAGGGGGTCACCTAGGGGTGTCAACGGGCCGGGTCCGGGCCGGAATTCATTATTCCGGACCCGGACCCGGAGCCGACCCGTTTACCCGACGGGTCTTTTATTCGGTGTTCCGGATCCGGACCCGGCGAGTCTCGGATCCGGGTCGGGTCTACCCGAACAAATTTGCCAAAATTTATAATTTCTAACAAAAAAGAGAAAGAGATATATTTGTAAACTAATTTCTAGCTAATGCAAAGAAAAAACCAAATAAGAAAATAAATCAAATTGATTTTACTCAAATACATCATCCTAATCAAATTATATTGATAATATATATTTTTTATAAATTATTAAATCATTTATATCCGGATCCGGGTCTAGTACGGGTCGGAATACTATATTCCGTATCCGACCCGTTTTTTTGTTTGAAAAAACGGATCCGGATCCGGATAACGGAATTAAATCCCTACCCATACCCGCAAAAATTTCAGGGATCCGATCCGGATCCGGGTGTAGACCCGACCCGTTGACCGGCCTAGGGTCACCCATCCTAGTACTACTGTCGCCCAAGCACGCTTAACTTCGAAGTTCTGATGGGATCCGGTGCATTAGTGCTGGTATGATCGCACCCGCCATGTTCCTTTCGCTTTATTCTTTTAAACTGCCACGTCCTGTGAAGCAGTTTGGCTTTTCTGGACCCGAATTCATTCTAAGCGTCAATTCATGAATTTCCTCTCATCCTTTTATTTATTTACTTTTATATTTTTTTCTTGTTGCTTTGCACCTTTTTTTTCCCTCGTCGCACAACTCTCAATTATCCTGAAATTGATCCTACACGCTTGCGCTTATACATTTGCGCCGACAACTTTGACCGACGATCCGGGCTTCGATCCAGCCGTACCGTTCCTGACTTGTCTCGCGCCTTCAGATCCGCCTTCATGCTTCGATGAGAAGAAAAATATCAAGCAATCGTTCCGACGGAGCTAAATTACTACAGCATAAAGAACGAAGGGGAAATTTGGATTTCGAAACAAAAAAGGGAGGGGTGCAACACGAGGACTTCCCAGGGGGTCACCCATCCTAGTACTACTCTCGCCCAAGCACGCTTAACTTCGGAGTTCTGATGGGATCCGGTGCATTAGTGCTGGTATGATCGCACCCGCCATGTTCCTTTCGCTTTATTCTTTTAAACTGCCCCGTCCTGTGAAGCAGTGTGGCTTTTCTGGACCCGAATTCATTTTAAGCGTCAATTCAAGAATTTCCCCTCATCCTTTTATTTATTTACTTTTACATTTTTTTCTTGTTGATTTGCACCATTTTTTTTTCCCTCGTCGCGCAACTCTCAATTATCCTGAAATTGATCCTTCACGCTTGCGCTTATACATTTGCGCCGACAACTTTGACCGACGATCCGGGCTTCGATCCAGCCGTACCGTTCCTGACTTGTCTCGCGCCTTCAGATCCGCCTTCATGCTTCGATGAGAAGCAAAATATAAAGCAATCGTTCCGACGGAGCTAAATTACTACAGCATAAAGAACGAAGGGAAAATTTGGATTTCGAAACAAAAAAGGGAGGGGTGCAACACGAGGATTTCCCAGGGGGTCACCTAGGGGTGTCAACGGGCCGGGTCCGGGCCGGAATTCATTATTCCGGACCCGGACCCGGAGCCGACCCGTTTACCCGACGGGTCTTTTATTCGGTGTTCCGGATCCGGACCCGGCGAGTCTCGGATCCGGGTCGGGTCTACCCGAACAAATTTGCCAAAATTTATAATTTCTAACAAAAAAGAGAAAGAGATATATTTGTAAACTAATTTCTAGCTAATGCAAAGAAAAAACCAAATAAGAAAATAAATCAAATTGATTTTACTCAAATACATCATCCTAATCAAATTATATTGATAATATATATTTTTTATAAATTATTAAATCATTTATATCCGGATCCGGGTCTAGTACGGGTCGGAATACTATATTCCGTATCCGACCCGTTTTTTTGTTTGAAAAAACGGATCCGGATCCGGATAACGGAATTAAATCCCTACCCATACCCGCAAAAATTTCAGGGATCCGATCCGGATCCGGGTGTAGACCCGACCCGTTGACCGGCCTAGGGTCACCCATCCTAGTACTACTGTCGCCCAAGCACGCTTAACTTCGAAGTTCTGATGGGATCCGGTGCATTAGTGCTGGTATGATCGCACCCGCCATGTTCCTTTCGCTTTATTCTTTTAAACTGCCACGTCCTGTGAAGCAGTTTGGCTTTTCTGGACCCGAATTCATTCTAAGCGTCAATTCATGAATTTCCTCTCATCCTTTTATTTATTTACTTTTATATTTTTTTCTTGTTGCTTTGCACCTTTTTTTTCCCTCGTCGCACAACTCTCAATTATCCTGAAATTGATCCTTCACGCTTGCGCTTATACATTTGCGCCGACAACTTTGACCGACGATCCGGGCTTCGATCCAGCCGTACCGTTCCTGACTTGTCTCGCGCCTTCAGATCCGCCTTCATGCTTCGATGAGAAGCAAAATATAAAGCAATCGTTCCGACGGAGCTAAATTACTACAGCATAAAGAACGAAGGGGAAATTTGGATTTCGAAACAAAAAAGGGAGGGGTGCAACACGAGGACTTCCCAGGGGGTCACCCATCCTAGTACTACTCTCGCCCAAGCACGCTTAACTTCGGAGTTCTGATGGGATCCGGTGCATTAGTGCTGGTATGATCGCACCCGCCATGTTCCTTTCGCTTTATTCTTTTAAACTGCCCCGTCCTGTGAAGCAGTGTGGCTTTTCTGGACCCGAATTCATTTTAAGCGTCAATTCAAGAATTTCCCCTCATCCTTTTATTTATTTACTTTTACATTTTTTTCTTGTTGATTTGCACCATTTTTTTTTCCCTCGTCGCGCAACTCTCAATTATCCTGAAATTGATCCTTCACGCTTGCGCTTATACATTTGCGCCGACAACTTTGACCGACGAACCGGGCTTCGATCCAGCCGTACCGTTCCTGACTTGTCTCGCGCCTTCAGATCCGCCTTCATGCTTCGATGAGAAGCAAAATATAAAGCAATCGTTCCGACGGAGCTAAATTACTACAGCATAAAGAACGAAGGGAAAATTTGGATTTCGAAACAAAAAAGGGAGGGGTGCAACACGAGGATTTCCCAGGGGGTCACCTAGGGGTGTCAACGGGCCGGGTCCGGGCCGAAATTCATTATTCCGGACCCGGACCCGGAGCCGACCCGTTTACCCGACGGGTCTTTTATTCCGTGTTCCGGATCCGGACCCGGCGAGTCTCGGATCCGGGTCGGGTCTACCCGAACAAATTTGCCAAAATTTATAATTTCTAACAAAAAAGAGAAAGAGATATATTTGTAAACTAATTTCTAGCTAATGCAAAGAAAAAACCAAATAAGAAAATAAATCAAATTGATTTTACTCAAATACATCATCCTAATCAAATTATATTGATATTATATATTTTTTATAAATTATTAAATCATTTATATCCGGATCCGAGTCTAGTACGGGTCGGAATACTATATTCCGTATCCGACCCGTTTTTTTGTTTGAAAAAACGGATCCGGATTCGGATAACGGAATTAAATCCCTACCCATACCAGCAAAAATTTCAGGGATCCGATCCGGATCCGGGTGTAGACCCGACCCGTTGACCGGCCTAGGGTCACCCATCCTAGTACTACTGTCGCCCAAGCACGCTTAACTTCGAAGTTCTGATGGGATCCGGTGCATTAGTGCTGGTATGATCGCACCCGCCATGTTCCTTTCGCTTTATTCTTTTAAACTGCCACGTCCTGTGAAGCAGTTTGGCTTTTCTGGACCCGAATTCATTCTAAGCGTCAATTCATGAATTTCCTCTCATCCTTTTATTTATTTACTTTTATATTTTTTTCTTGTTGCTTTGCACCTTTTTTTTCCCTCGTCGCACAACTCTCAATTATCCTGAAATTGATCCTTCACGCTTGCGCTTATACATTTGCGCCGACAACTTTGACCGACGATCCGGGCTTCGATCCAGCCGTACCGTTCCTGACTTGTCTCGCGCCTTCAGATCCGCCTTCATGCTTCGATAAGAAGCAAAATATAAAGCAATCGTTCCGACGGAGCTAAATTACTACAGCATAAAGAACGAAGGGGAAATTTGGATTTCGAAACAAAAAAGGGAGGGGTGCAACACGAGGACTTCCCAGGGGGTCACCCATCCTAGTACTACTCTCGCCCAAGCACGCTTAACTTCGGAGTTCTGATGGGATCCGGTGCATTAGTGCTGGTATGATCGCACCCGCCATGTTCCTTTCGCTTTATTCTTTTAAACTGCCCCGTCCTGTGAAGCAGTGTGGCTTTTCTGGACCCGAATTCATTTTAAGCGTCAATTCAAGAATTTCCCCTCATCCTTTTATTTATTTACTTTTACATTTTTTTCTTGTTGATTTGCACCATTTTTTTTTCCCTCGTCGCGCAACTCTCAATTATCCTGAAATTGATCCTTCACGCTTGCACTTATAATTTTGCGCCGACAACTTTGACCGACGATCCGGGCTTCGATCCAGCCGTACCGTTCCTGACTTGTCTCGCGCCTTCAGATCCGCCTTCATGCTTCGATGAGAAGCAAAATATAAAGCAATCGTTCCGACGGAGCTAAATTACTACAGCATAAAGAACGAAGGGGAAATTTGGATTTCGAAACAAAAAAGGGAGGGGTGCAACACGAGGATTTCCCAGGGGGTCACCTAGGGGTGTCAACGGGCCGGGTCCGGGCCGGGTCCGGGCCGGAATTCATTATTCCGGACCCGGAGCCGGATCCGACCCGTTTACCCGACGGGTCTTTTATTCTGTGTTCTGGATCCGGACCCGGCGAGTCTCGGATCCGGGTCGGGTCTACCCGAACAAATTTGCCAAAATTTATAATTTCTAACAAAAAAGAGAAAAAAATATATTTGTAAACTAATTTCTAACTAATGCAAAGAAAAAACCAAATAAGAAAATAAATCAAATTGATTTTACTCAAATACATCATCCTAATCAAATTATATTGATAATATATATTTTTTATAAATTATTAAATCATTTATATCCGGATCCGGGTCTAGTACGGGTCGGAATACTATATTCCGTATCCGACCCGTTTTTTTGTTTGAAAAAACGGATCCGGATCCGGATAACGGAATTAAATCCCTACCCATACCCGCAAAAATTTCAGGGATCCGATCCGGATCCGGGTGTAGACCCGACCCGTTGACCGGCCTAGGGTCACCCATCCTAGTACTACTGTCGCCCAAGCACGCTTAACTTCGAAGTTCTGATGGGATCCGGTGCATTAGTGCTGGTATGATCGCACCCGCCATGTTCCTTTCGCTTTATTCTTTTAAACTGCCACGTCCTGTGAAGCAGTTTGGCTTTTCTGGACCCGAATTCATTCTAAGCGTCAATTCATGAATTTCCTCTCATCCTTTTATTTATTTACTTTTATATTTTTTTCTTGTTGCTTTGCACCTTTTTTTTCCCTCGTCGCACAACTCTCAATTATCCTGAAATTGATCCTACACGCTTGCGCTTATACATTTGCGCCGACAACTTTGACCGACGATCCGGGCTTCGATCCAGCCGTACCGTTCCTGACTTGTCTCGCGCCTTCAGATCCGCCTTCATGCTTCGATGAGAAGAAAAATATCAAGCAATCGTTCCGACGGAGCTAAATTACTACAGCATAAAGAACGAAGGGGAAATTTGGATTTCGAAACAAAAAAGGGAGGGGTGCAACACGAGGACTTCCCAGGGGGTCACCCATCCTAGTACTACTCTCGCCCAAGCACGCTTAACTTCGGAGTTCTGATGGGATCCGGTGCATTAGTGCTGGTATGATCGCACCCGCCATGTTCCTTTCGCTTTATTCTTTTAAACTGCCCCGTCCTGTGAAGCAGTGTGGCTTTTCTGGACCCGAATTCATTTTAAGCGTCAATTCAAGAATTTCCCCTCATCCTTTTATTTATTTACTTTTACATTTTTTTCTTGTTGATTTGCACCATTTTTTTTCCCTCGTCGCGCAACTCTCAATTATCCTGAAATTGATCCTTCACGCTTGCGCTTATACATTTGCGCCGACAACTTTGACCGACGATCCGGGCTTCGATCCAGCCGTACCGTTCCTGACTTGTCTCGCGCCTTCAGATCCGCCTTCATGCTTCGATGAGAAGCAAAATATAAAGCAATCGTTCCGACGGAGCTAAATTACTACAGCATAAAGAACGAAGGGAAAATTTGGATTTCGAAACAAAAAAGGGAGGGGTGCAACACGAGGATTTCCCAGGGGGTCACCTAGGGGTGTCAACGGGCCGGGTCCGGGCCGGAATTCATTATTCCGGACCAGGACCCGGAGCCGACCCGTTTACCCGACGGGTCTTTTATTCGGTGTTCCGGATCCGGACCCGGCGAGTCTCGGATCCGGGTCGGGTCTACCCGAACAAATTTGCCAAAATTTATAATTTCTAACAAAAAAGAGAAAGAGATATATTTGTAAACTAATTTCTAGCTAATGCAAAGAAAAAACCAAATAAGAAAATAAATCAAATTGATTTTACTCAAATACATCATCCTAATCAAATTATATTGATAATATATATTTTTTATAAATTATTAAATCATTTATATCCGGATCCGGGTCTAGTACGGGTCGGAATACTATATTCCGTATCCGACCCGTTTTTTTGTTTGAAAAAACGGATCCGGATCCGGATAACGGAATTAAATCCCTACCCATACCCGCAAAAATTTCAGGGATCCGATCCGGATCCGGGTGTAGACCCGACCCGTTGACCGGCCTAGGGTCACCCATCCTAGTACTACTGTCGCCCAAGCACGCTTAACTTCGAAGTTCTGATGGGATCCGGTGCATTAGTGCTGGTATGATCGCACCCGCCATGTTCCTTTCGCTTTATTCTTTTAAACTGCCACGTCCTGTGAAGCAGTTTGGCTTTTCTGGACCCGAATTCATTCTAAGCGTCAATTCATGAATTTCCTCTCATCCTTTTATTTATTTACTTTTATATTTTTTTCTTGTTGCTTTGCACCTTTTTTTTCCCTCGTCGCACAACTCTCAATTATCCTGAAATTGATCCTTCACGCTTGCGCTTATACATTTGCGCCGACAACTTTGACCGACGATCCGGGCTTCGATCCAGCCGTACCGTTCCTGACTTGTCTCGCGCCTTCAGATCCGCCTTCATGCTTCGATGAGAAGCAAAATATCAAGCAATCGTTCCGACGGAGCTAAATTACTACAGCATAAAGAACGAAGGGGAAATTTGGATTTCGAAACAAAAAAGGGAGGGGTGCAACACGAGGACTTCCCAGGGGGTCACCCATCCTAGTACTACTCTCGCCCAAGCACGCTTAACTTCGGAGTTCTGATGGGATCCGGTGCATTAGTGCTGGTATGATCGCACCCGCCATGTTCCTTTTGCTTTATTCTTTTACACTGCCCCGTCCTGTGAAGCAGTGTGGCTTTTCTGGACCCGAATTCATTTTAAGCGTCAATTCAAGAATTTCCCCTCATCCTTTTATTTATTTACTTTTACATTTTTTTCTTGTTGATTTGCACCATTTTTTTTTCCCTCGTCGCGCAACTCTCAATTATCCTGAAATTGATCCTTCACGCTTGCGCGTATACATTTGCGCCGACAACTTTGACCGACGATCCGGGCTTCGATCCAGCCGTACCGTTCCTGACTTGTCTCGCGCCTTCAGATCCGCCTTCATGCTTCGATGAGAAGCAAAATATAAAGCAATCGTTCCGACGGAGCTAAATTACTACAGCATAAAGAACGAAGGGAAAATTTGGATTTCGAAACAAAAAAGGGAGGGGTGCAACACGAGGATTTCCCAGGGGGTCACCTAGGGGTGTCAACGGGCCGGGTCCGGGCCGGAATTCATTATTCCGGACCCGGACCCGGAGCCGACCCGTTTACCCGACGGGTCTTTTATTCGGTGTTCCGGATCCGGACCCGGCGAGTCTCGGATCCGGGTCGGGTCTACCCGAACAAATTTGCCAAAATTTATAATTTCTAACAAAAAAGAGAAAGTGATATATTTGTAAACTAATTTCTAGCTAATGCAAAGAAAAAACCAAATAAGAAAATAAATCAAATTGATTTTACTCAAATACATCATCCTAATCAAATTATATTGATAATATATATTTTTTATAAATTATTAAATCATTTATATCCGGATCCGGGTCTAGTACGGGTCGGAATACTATATTCCGTATCCGACCCGTTTTTTTGTTTGAAAAAACGGATCCGGATCCGGATAACGGAATTAAATCCCTACCCATACCCGCAAAAATTTCAGGGATCCGATCCGGATCCGGGTGTAGACCCGACCCGTTGACCGGCCTAGGGTCACCCATCCTAGTACTACTGTCGCCCAAGCACGCTTAACTTCGAAGTTCTGATGGGATCCGGTGCATTAGTGCTGGTATGATCGCACTCGCCATGTTCCTTTCGCTTTATTCTTTTAAACTGCCACGTCCTGTGAAGCAGTTTGGCTTTTCTGGACCCGAATTCATTCTAAGCGTCAATTCATGAATTTCCTCTCATCCTTTTATTTATTTACTTTTATATTTTTTTCTTGTTGCTTTGCACCTTTTTTTTCCCTCGTCGCACAACTCTCAATTATCCTGAAATTGATCCTTCACGCTTGCGCTTATACATTTGCGCCGACAACTTTGACCGACGATCCGGGCTTCGATCCAGCCGTACCGTTCCTGACTTGTCTCGCGCCTTCAGATCCGCCTTCATGCTTCGATGAGAAGCAAAATATCAAGCAATCGTTCCGACGGAGCTAAATTACTACAGCATAAAGAACGAAGGGGAAATTTGGATTTCGAAACAAAAAAGGGAGGGGTGCAACACGAGGACTTCCCAGGGGGTCACCCATCCTAGTACTACTCTCGCCCAAGCACGCTTAACATCGGAGTTCTGATGGGATCCGGTGCATTAGTGCTGGTATGATCGCACCCGCCATGTTCCTTTCGCTTTATTCTTTTAAACTGCCCCGTCCTGTGAAGCAGTGTGGCTTTTCTGGACCCGAATTCATTTTAAGCGTCAATTCAAGAATTTCCCCTCATCCTTTTATTTATTTACTTTTACATTTTTTTCTTGTTGATTTGCACCATTTTTTTTTCCCTCGTCGCGCAACTCTCAATTATCCTGAAATTGATCCTTCACGCTTGCGCGTATACATTTGCGCCGACAACTTTGACCGACGATCCGGGCTTCGATCCAGCCGTACCGTTCCTGACTTGTCTCGCGCCTTCAGATCCGCCTTCATGCTTCGATGAGAAGCAAAATATAAAGCAATCGTTCCGACGGAGCTAAATTACTACAGCATAAAGAACGAAGGGAAAATTTGGATTTCGAAACAAAAAAGGGAGGGGTGCAACACGAGGATTTCCCAGGGGGTCACCTAGGGGTGTCAACGGGCCGGGTCCGGGCCGGAATTCATTATTCCGGACCCGGACCTGGAGCCGACCCGTTTACCCGACGGGTCTTTTATTCGGTGTTCCGGATCCGGACCCGGCGAGTCTCGGATCCAGGTCGGGTCTACCCGAACAAATTTGCCAAAATTTATAATTTCTAACAAAAAAGAGAAAGAGATATATTTGTAAACTAATTTCTAGCTAATGCAAAGAAAAAACCAAATAAGAAAATAAATCAAATTGATTTTACTCAAATACATCATCCTAATCAAATTATATTGATAATATATATTTTTTATAAATTATTAAATCATTTATATCCGGATCCGGGTCTAGTACGGGTCGGAATACTATATTCCGTATCCGACCCGTTTTTTTGTTTGAAAAAACGGATCCGGATCCGGATAACGGAATTAAATCCCTACCCATACCCGCAAAAATTTCAGGGATCCGATCCGGATCCGGGTGTAGACCCGACCCGTTGACCGGCCTAGGGTCACCCATCCTAGTACTACTGTCGCCCAAGCACGCTTAACTTCGAAGTTCTGATGGGATCCGGTGCATTAGTGCTGGTATGATCGCACCCGCCATGTTCCTTTCGCTTTATTCTTTTAAACTGCCCCGTCCTGTGAAGCAGTGTGGCTTTTCTGGACCCGAATTCATTTTAAGCGTCAATTCAAGAATTTCCCCTCATCCTTTTATTTATTTACTTTTACATTTTTTTCTTGTTGATTTGCACCATTTTTTTTTCCCTCGTCGCGCAACTCTCAATTATCCTGAAATTGATCCTTCACGCTTGCGCTTATACATTTGCGCCGACAACTTTGACCGACGAACCGGGCTTCGATCCAGCCGTACCGTTCCTGACTTGTCTCGCGCCTTCAGATCCGCCTTCATGCTTCGATGAGAAGCAAAATATAAAGCAATCGTTCCGACGGAGCTAAATTACTACAGCATAAAGAACGAAGGGAAAATTTGGATTTCGAAACAAAAAAGGGAGGGGTGCAACACGAGGATTTCCCAGGGGGTCACCTAGGGGTGTCAACGGGCCGGGTCCGGGCCGGAATTCATTATTCCGGACCCGGACCCGGAGCCGACCCGTTTACCCGACGGGTCTTTTATTCGATGTTCCGGATCAGGACCCGGCGAGTCTCGGATCCGGGTCGGGTCTACCCGAACAAATTTGCCAAAATTTATAATTTCTAACAAAAAAGAGAAAAAGATATATTTGTAAACAAATTTCTAGCTAATGCAAAGAAAAAACCAAATAAGAAAATAAATCAAATTGATTTTACTCAAATACATCATCCTAATCAAATTATATTGATAATATATATTTTTTATAAATTATTAAATCATTTATATCCGGATCCGGGTCTAATACGGGTCGGAATACTATATTCCGTATCCGACCCGTTTTTTTGTTTGAAAAAACGGATCCGGATCCGGATAACGGAATTAAATCCCTACCCATACCCGCAAAAATTTCAGGGATCCGATCCGGATCCGGGTGTAGACCCGACCCGTTGACCGGCCTAGGGTCACCCATCCTAGTACTACTGTCGCCCAAGCACGCTTAACTTCGAAGTTCTGATGGGATCCGGTGCATTAGTGCTGGTATGATCGCACCCGCCATGTTCCTTTCGCTTTATTCTTTTAAACTGCCCCGTCCTGTGAAGCAGTGTGGCTTTTCTGGACCCGAATTCATTTTAAGCGTCAATTCAAGAATTTCCCCTCATCCTTTTATTTATTTACTTTTACATTTTTTTCTTGTTGATTTGCACCATTTTTTTTTCCCTCGTCGCGCAACTCTCAATTATGCTGAAATTGATCCTTCACGCTTGCGCTTATACATTTGCGCCGACAACTTTGACCGACGAACCGGGCTTCGATCCAGCCGTACCGTTCCTGACTTGTCTCGCGCCTTCAGATCCGCCTTCATGCTTCGATGAGAAGCAAAATATAAAGCAATCGTTCCGACGGAGCTAAATTACTACAGCATAAAGAACGAAGGGAAAATTTGGATTTCGAAACAAAAAAGGGAGGGGTGCAACACGAGGATTTCCCAGGGGGTCACCTAGGGGTGTCAACGGGCCGGGTCCGGGCCGGAATTCATTATTCCGGACCCGGACCCGGAGCCGACCCGTTTACCCGACGGGTCTTTTATTCGGTGTTCCGGATCCGGACCCGGCGAGTCTCGGATCCGGGTCGGGTCTACCCGAACAAATTTGCCAAAATTTATAATTTCTAACAAAAAAGAGAAAAAGATATATTTGTAAACAAATTTCTAGCTAATGCAAAGAAAAAACCAAATAAGAAAATAAATCAAATTGATTTTACTCAAATACATCATCCTAATCAAATTATATTGATAATATATATTTTTTATAAATTATTAAATCATTTATATCCGGATCCGGGTCTAATACGGGTCGGAATACTATATTCCGTATCCGACCCGTTTTTTTGTTTGAAAAAACGGATCCGGATCCGGATAACGGAATTAAATCCCTACCCATACCCGCAAAAATTTCAGGGATCCGATCCGGATCCGGGTGTAGACCCGACCCGTTGACCGGCCTAGGGTCACCCATCCTAGTACTACTGTCGCCCAAGCACGCTTAACTTCGAAGTTCTGATGGGATCCGGTGCATTAGTGCTGGTATGATCGCACCCGCCATGTTCCTTTCGCTTTATTCTTTTAAACCGCCACGTCCTGTGAAGCAGTTTGGCTTTTCTGGACCCGAATTCATTCTAAGCGTCAATTCATGAATTTCCTCTCATCCTTTTATTTATTTACTTTTATATTTTTTTCTTGTTGCTTTGCACCTTTTTTTTCCCTCGTCGCACAACTCTCAATTATCCTGAAATTGATCCTTCACGCTTGCGCTTATGCATTTGCGCCGACAACATTGACCGACGATCCGGGCTTCGATTCAGCCGTACCGTTCCTGACTTGTCTCGCGCCTTCAGATCCGCCTTCATGCTTCGATGAGAAGCAAAATATAAAGCAATCGTTCCGACGGAGCTAAATTACTACAGCATAAAGAACGAAGGGAAAATTTGGATTTCGAAACAAAAAAGGGAGGGGTGCAACACGAGGATTTCCCAGGGGGTCACCTAGGGGTGTCAACGGGCCGGATCCGGGCCGGAATTCTTTATTCCGGACCCGGACCCGGATCCGACCCGTTTACCCGACGGGTCTTTTATTCGGTGTTCCGGATCCGGACCCGGCGAGTCTCGGATCCGGGTCGGGTCTACCCGAACAAATTTGCCAAAATTTATAATTTCTAACAAAAAAGAGAAAAAGATATATTTGTAAACTAATTTCTAGCTAATGCAAAGAAAAAACCAAATAAGAAAATAAATCAAATTGATTTTACTCAAATACATCATCCTAATCAAATTATATTGATAATATATATTTTTTATAAATTATTAAATCATTTATATCCGGATCCGGGTCTAGTACGGGTCGGAATACTATATTCCGTATCCGACCCGTTTTTTTGTTTGAAAAAACGGATCCGGATCCGGATAACGGAATTAAATCCCTACTCATACCAGCAAAAATTTCAGGGATCCGATCCGGATCCGGGTGTAGACCCGACCCGTTGACCGGCCTAGGGTCACCCATCCTAGTACTACTGTCGCCCAAGCACGCTTAACTTCGAAGTTCTGATGGGATCCGGTGCATTAGTGCTGGTATGATCGCACCCGCCATGTTCCTTTCGCTTTATTCTTTTAAACTGCCACGTCCTGTGAAGCAGTTTGGCTTTTCTGGACCCGAATTCATTCTAAGCGTCAATTCATGAATTTCCTCTCATCCTTTTATTTATTTACTTTTATATTTTTTTCTTGTTGCTTTGCACCTTTTTTTTCCCTCGTCGCACAACTCTCAATTATCCTGAAATTGATCCTTCACGCTTGCGCTTATACATTTGCGCCGACAACTTTGACCGACGATCCGGGCTTCGATCCAGCCGTACCGTTCCTGACTTGTCTCGCGCCTTCAGATCCGCCTTCATGCTTCGATAAGAAGCAAAATATAAAGCAATCGTTCCGACGGAGCTAAATTACTACAGCATAAAGAACGAAGGGGAAATTTGGATTTCGAAACAAAAAAGGGAGGGGTGCAACACGAGGACTTCCCAGGGGGTCACCCATCCTAGTACTACTCTCGCCCAAGCACGCTTAACTTCGGATTTCTGATGGGATCCGGTGCATTAGTGCTGGTATGATCGCACCCACCATGTTCCTTTCGCTTTATTCTTTTAAACTGCCCCGTCCTGTGAAGCAGTGTGGCTTTTCTGGACCCGAATTCATTTTAAGCGTCAATTCAAGAATTTCCCCTCATCCTTTTATTTATTTACTTTTACATTTTTTTCTTGTTGATTTGCACCATTTTTTTTTCCCTCGTCGCGCAACTCTCAATTATCCTGAAATTGATCCTTCACGCTTGCACTTATACATTTGCGCCGACAACTTTGACCGACGATCCGGGCTTCGATCCAGCCGTACCGTTCCTGACTTGTCTCGCGCCTTCAGATCCGCCTTCATGCTTCGATGAGAAGCAAAATATAAAGCAATCGTTCCGACGGAGCTAAATTACTACAGCATAAAGAACGAAGGGAAAATTTGGATTTCGAAACAAAAAAGGGAGGGGTGCAACACGAGGATTTCCCAGGGGGTCACCTAGGGGTGTCAACGGGCCGGGTCCGGGCCGGAATTCATTATTCCGGACCCGGACCCGGAGCCGACCCGTTTACCCGACGGGTCTTTTATTCGATGTTCCGGATCAGGACCCGGCGAGTCTCGGATCCGGGTCGGGTCTACCCGAACAAATTTGCCAAAATTTATAATTTCTAACAAAAAAGAGAAAAAGATATATTTGTAAACAAATTTCTAGCTAATGCAAAGAAAAAACCAAATAAGAAAATAAATCAAATTGATTTTACTCAAATACATCATCCTAATCAAATTATATTGATAATATATATTTTTTATAAATTATTAAATCATTTATATCCGGATCCGGGTCTAATACGGGTCGGAATACTATATTCCGTATCCGACCCGTTTTTTTGTTTGAAAAAACGGATCCGGATCCGGATAACGGAATTAAATCCCTACCCATACCCGCAAAAATTTCAGGGATCCGATCCGGATCCGGGTGTAGACCCGACCCGTTGACCGGCCTAGGGTCACCCATCCTAGTACTACTGTCGCCCAAGCACGCTTAACTTCGAAGTTCTGATGGGATCCGGTGCATTAGTGCTGGTATGATCGCACCCGCCATGTTCCTTTCGCTTTATTCTTTTAAACTGCCCCGTCCTGTGAAGCAGTGTGGCTTTTCTGGACCCGAATTCATTTTAAGCGTCAATTCAAGAATTTCCCCTCATCCTTTTATTTATTTACTTTTACATTTTTTTCTTGTTGATTTGCACCATTTTTTTTTCCCTCGTCGCGCAACTCTCAATTATGCTGAAATTGATCCTTCACGCTTGCGCTTATACATTTGCGCCGACAACTTTGACCGACGAACCGGGCTTCGATCCAGCCGTACCGTTCCTGACTTGTCTCGCGCCTTCAGATCCGCCTTCATGCTTCGATGAGAAGCAAAATATAAAGCAATCGTTCCGACGGAGCTAAATTACTACAGCATAAAGAACGAAGGGAAAATTTGGATTTCGAAACAAAAAAGGGAGGGGTGCAACACGAGGATTTCCCAGGGGGTCACCTAGGGGTGTCAACGGGCCGGGTCCGGGCCGGAATTCATTATTCCGGACCCGAACCCGGAGCCGACCCGTTTACCCGACGGGTCTTTTATTCGGTGTTCCGGATCCGGACCCGGCGAGTCTCGGATCCGGGTCGGGTCTACCCGAACAAATTTGCCAAAATTTATAATTTCTAACAAAAAAGAGAAAAAGATATATTTGTAAACAAATTTCTAGCTAATGCAAAGAAAAAACCAAATAAGAAAATAAATCAAATTGATTTTACTCAAATACATCATCCTAATCAAATTATATTGATAATATATATTTTTTATAAATTATTAAATCATTTATATCCGGATCCGGGTCTAATACGGGTCGGAATACTATATTCCGTATCCGACCCGTTTTTTTGTTTGAAAAAACGGATCCGGATCCGGATAACGGAATTAAATCCCTACCCATACCCGCAAAAATTTCAGGGATCCGATCCGGATCCGGGTGTAGACCCGACCCGTTGACCGGCCTAGGGTCACCCATCCTAGTACTACTGTCGCCCAAGCACGCTTAACTTCGAAGTTCTGATGGGATCCGGTGCATTAGTGCTGGTATGATCGCACCCGCCATGTTCCTTTCGCTTTATTCTTTTAAACCGCCACGTCCTGTGAAGCAGTTTGGCTTTTCTGGACCCGAATTCATTCTAAGCGTCAATTCATGAATTTCCTCTCATCCTTTTATTTATTTACTTTTATATTTTTTTCTTGTTGCTTTGCACCTTTTTTTTCCCTCGTCGCACAACTCTCAATTATCCTGAAATTGATCCTTCACGCTTGCGCTTATGCATTTGCGCCGACAACATTGACCGACGATCCGGGCTTCGATTCAGCCGTACCGTTCCTGACTTGTCTCGCGCCTTCAGATCCGCCTTCATGCTTCGATGAGAAGCAAAATATAAAGCAATCGTTCCGACGGAGCTAAATTACTACAGCATAAAGAACGAAGGGAAAATTTGGATTTCGAAACAAAAAAGGGAGGGGTGCAACACGAGGATTTCCCAGGGGGTCACCTAGGGGTGTCAACGGGCCGGATCCGGGCCGGAATTCTTTATTCCGGACCCGGACCCGGATCCGACCCGTTTACCCGACGGGTCTTTTATTCGGTGTTCCGGATCCGGACCCGGCGAGTCTCGGATCCGGGTCGGGTCTACCCGAACAAATTTGCCAAAATTTATAATTTCTAACAAAAAAGAGAAAAAGATATATTTGTAAACTAATTTCTAGCTAATGCAAAGAAAAAACCAAATAAGAAAATAAATCAAATTGATTTTACTCAAATACATCATCCTAATCAAATTATATTGATAATATATATTTTTTATAAATTATTAAATCATTTATATCCGGATCCGGGTCTAGTACGGGTCGGAATACTATATTCCGTATCCGACCCGTTTTTTTGTTTGAAAAAACGGATCCGGATCCGGATAACGGAATTAAATCCCTACCCATACCCGCAAAAATTTCAGGGATCCGATCCGGATCCGGGTGTAGACCCGACCCGTTGACCGGCCTAGGGTCACCCATCCTAGTACTACTGTCGCCCAAGCACGCTTAACTTCGAAGTTCTGATGGGATCCGGTGCATTAGTGCTGGTATGATCGCACCCGCCATGTTCCTTTCGCTTTATTCTTTTAAACTGCCCCGTCCTGTGAAGCAGTGTGGCTTTTCTGGACCCGAATTCATTTTAAGCGTCAATTCAAGAATTTCCCCTCATCCTTTTATTTATTTACTTTTACATTTTTTTCTTGTTGATTTGCACCATTTTTTTTTCCCTCGTCGCGCAACTCTCAATTATCCTGAAATTGATCCTTCACGCTTGCGCTTATACATTTGCGCCGACAACTTTGACCGACGAACCGGGCTTCGATCCAGCCGTACCGTTCCTGACTTGTCTCGCGCCTTCAGATCCGCCTTCATGCTTCGATGAGAAGCAAAATATAAAGCAATCGTTCCGACGGAGCTAAATTACTACAGCATAAAGAACGAAGGGAAAATTTGGATTTCGAAACAAAAAAGGGAGGGGTGCAACACGAGGATTTCCCAGGGGGTCACCTAGGGGTGTCAACGGGCCGGGTCCGGGCCGGAATTCATTATTCCGGACCCGGACCCGGAGCCGACCCGTTTACCCGACGGGTCTTTTATTCGATGTTCCGGATCAGGACCCGGCGAGTCTCGGATCCGGGTCGGGTCTACCCGAACAAATTTGCCAAAATTTATAATTTCTAACAAAAAAGAGAAAAAGATATATTTGTAAACAAATTTCTAGCTAATGCAAAGAAAAAACCAAATAAGAAAATAAATCAAATTGATTTTACTCAAATACATCATCCTAATCAAATTATATTGATAATATATATTTTTTATAAATTATTAAATCATTTATATCCGGATCCGGGTCTAATACGGGTCGGAATACTATATTCCGTATCCGACCCGTTTTTTTGTTTGAAAAAACGGATCCGGATCCGGATAACGGAATTAAATCCCTACCCATACCCGCAAAAATTTCAGGGATCCGATCCGGATCCGGGTGTAGACCCGACCCGTTGACCGGCCTAGGGTCACCCATCCTAGTACTACTGTCGCCCAAGCACGCTTAACTTCGAAGTTCTGATGGGATCCGGTGCATTAGTGCTGGTATGATCGCACCCGCCATGTTCCTTTCGCTTTATTCTTTTAAACTGCCCCGTCCTGTGAAGCAGTGTGGCTTTTCTGGACCCGAATTCATTTTAAGCGTCAATTCAAGAATTTCCCCTCATCCTTTTATTTATTTACTTTTACATTTTTTTCTTGTTGATTTGCACCATTTTTTTTTCCCTCGTCGCGCAACTCTCAATTATGCTGAAATTGATCCTTCACGCTTGCGCTTATACATTTGCGCCGACAACTTTGACCGACGAACCGGGCTTCGATCCAGCCGTACCGTTCCTGACTTGTCTCGCGCCTTCAGATCCGCCTTCATGCTTCGATGAGAAGCAAAATATAAAGCAATCGTTCCGACGGAGCTAAATTACTACAGCATAAAGAACGAAGGGAAAATTTGGATTTCGAAACAAAAAAGGGAGGGGTGCAACACGAGGATTTCCCAGGGGGTCACCTAGGGGTGTCAACGGGCCGGGTCCGGGCCGGAATTCATTATTCAGGACCCGAACCCGGAGCCGACCCGTTTACCCGACGGGTCTTTTATTCGGTGTTCCGGATCCGGACCCGGCGAGTCTCGGATCCGGGTCGGGTCTACCCGAACAAATTTGCCAAAATTTATAATTTCTAACAAAAAAGAGAAAAAGATATATTTGTAAACAAATTTCTAGCTAATGCAAAGAAAAAACCAAATAAGAAAATAAATCAAATTGATTTTACTCAAATACATCATCCTAATCAAATTATATTGATAATATATATTTTTTATAAATTATTAAATCATTTATATCCGGATCCGGGTCTAATACGGGTCGGAATACTATATTCCGTATCCGACCCGTTTTTTTGTTTGAAAAAACGGATCCGGATCCGGATAACGGAATTAAATCCCTACCCATACCCGCAAAAATTTCAGGGATCCGATCCGGATCCGGGTGTAGACCCGACCCGTTGACCGGCCTAGGGTCACCCATCCTAGTACTACTGTCGCCCAAGCACGCTTAACTTCGAAGTTCTGATGGGATCCGGTGCATTAGTGCTGGTATGATCGCACCCGCCATGTTCCTTTCGCTTTATTCTTTTAAACCGCCACGTCCTGTGAAGCAGTTTGGCTTTTCTGGACCCGAATTCATTCTAAGCGTCAATTCATGAATTTCCTCTCATCCTTTTATTTATTTACTTTTATATTTTTTTCTTGTTGCTTTGCACCTTTTTTTTCCCTCGTCGCACAACTCTCAATTATCCTGAAATTGATCCTTCACGCTTGCGCTTATGCATTTGCGCCGACAACATTGACCGACGATCCGGGCTTCGATTCAGCCGTACCGTTCCTGACTTGTCTCGCGCCTTCAGATCCGCCTTCATGCTTCGATGAGAAGCAAAATATAAAGCAATCGTTCCGACGGAGCTAAATTACTACAGCATAAAGAACGAAGGGAAAATTTGGATTTCGAAACAAAAAAGGGAGGGGTGCAACACGAGGATTTCCCAGGGGGTCACCTAGGGGTGTCAACGGGCCGGATCCGGGCCGGAATTCTTTATTCCGGACCCGGACCCGGATCCGACCCGTTTACCCGACGGGTCTTTTATTCGGTGTTCCGGATCCGGACCCGGCGAGTCTCGGATCCGGGTCGGGTCTACCCGAACAAATTTGCCAAAATTTATAATTTCTAACAAAAAAGAGAAAAAGATATATTTGTAAACTAATTTCTAGCTAATGCAAAGAAAAAACCAAATAAGAAAATAAATCAAATTGATTTTACTCAAATACATCATCCTAATCAAATTATATTGATAATATATATTTTTTATAAATTATTAAATCATTTATATCCGGATCCGGGTCTAGTACGGGTCGGAATACTATATTCCGTATCCGACCCGTTTTTTTGTTTGAAAAAACGGATCCGGATCCGGATAACGGAATTAAATCCCTACTCATACCAGCAAAAATTTCAGGGATCCGATCCGGATCCGGGTGTAGACCCGACCCGTTGACCGGCCTAGGGTCACCCATCCTAGTACTACTGTCGCCCAAGCACGCTTAACTTCGAAGTTCTGATGGGATCCGGTGCATTAGTGCTGGTATGATCGCACCCGCCATGTTCCTTTCGCTTTATTCTTTTAAACTGCCACGTCCTGTGAAGCAGTTTGGCTTTTCTGGACCCGAATTCATTCTAAGCGTCAATTCATGAATTTCCTCTCATCCTTTTATTTATTTACTTTTATATTTTTTTCTTGTTGCTTTGCACCTTTTTTTTCCCTCGTCGCACAACTCTCAATTATCCTGAAATTGATCCTTCACGCTTGCGCTTATACATTTGCGCCGACAACTTTGACCGACGATCCGGGCTTCGATCCAGCCGTACCGTTCCTGACTTGTCTCGCGCCTTCAGATCCGCCTTCATGCTTCGATAAGAAGCAAAATATAAAGCAATCGTTCCGACGGAGCTAAATTACTACAGCATAAAGAACGAAGGGGAAATTTGGATTTCGAAACAAAAAAGGGAGGGGTGCAACACGAGGACTTCCCAGGGGGTCACCCATCCTAGTACTACTCTCGCCCAAGCACGCTTAACTTCGGATTTCTGATGGGATCCGGTGCATTAGTGCTGGTATGATCGCACCCACCATGTTCCTTTCGCTTTATTCTTTTAAACTGCCCCGTCCTGTGAAGCAGTGTGGCTTTTCTGGACCCGAATTCATTTTAAGCGTCAATTCAAGAATTTCCCCTCATCCTTTTATTTATTTACTTTTACATTTTTTTCTTGTTGATTTGCACCATTTTTTTTTCCCTCGTCGCGCAACTCTCAATTATCCTGAAATTGATCCTTCACGCTTGCACTTATACATTTGCGCCGACAACTTTGACCGACGATCCGGGCTTCGATCCAGCCGTACCGTTCCTGACTTGTCTCGCGCCTTCAGATCCGCCTTCATGCTTCGATGAGAAGCAAAATATAAAGCAATCGTTCCGACGGAGCTAAATTACTACAGCATAAAGAACGAAGGGAAAATTTGGATTTCGAAACAAAAAAGGGAGGGGTGCAACACGAGGATTTCCCAGGGGGTCACCTAGGGGTGTCAACGGGCCGGGTCCGGGCCGGAATTCATTATTCCGGACCCGGACCCGGAGCCGACCCGTTTACCCGACGGGTCTTTTATTCGATGTTCCGGATCAGGACCCGGCGAGTCTCGGATCCGGGTCGGGTCTACCCGAACAAATTTGCCAAAATTTATAATTTCTAACAAAAAAGAGAAAAAGATATATTTGTAAACAAATTTCTAGCTAATGCAAAGAAAAAACCAAATAAGAAAATAAATCAAATTGATTTTACTCAAATACATCATCCTAATCAAATTATATTGATAATATATATTTTTTATAAATTATTAAATCATTTATATCCGGATCCGGGTCTAATACGGGTCGGAATACTATATTCCGTATCCGACCCGTTTTTTTGTTTGAAAAAACGGATCCGGATCCGGATAACGGAATTAAATCCCTACCCATACCCGCAAAAATTTCAGGGATCCGATCCGGATCCGGGTGTAGACCCGACCCGTTGACCGGCCTAGGGTCACCCATCCTAGTACTACTGTCGCCCAAGCACGCTTAACTTCGAAGTTCTGATGGGATCCGGTGCATTAGTGCTGGTATGATCGCACCCGCCATGTTCCTTTCGCTTTATTCTTTTAAACTGCCCCGTCCTGTGAAGCAGTGTGGCTTTTCTGGACCCGAATTCATTTTAAGCGTCAATTCAAGAATTTCCCCTCATCCTTTTATTTATTTACTTTTACATTTTTTTCTTGTTGATTTGCACCATTTTTTTTTCCCTCGTCGCGCAACTCTCAATTATGCTGAAATTGATCCTTCACGCTTGCGCTTATACATTTGCGCCGACAACTTTGACCGACGAACCGGGCTTCGATCCAGCCGTACCGTTCCTGACTTGTCTCGCGCCTTCAGATCCGCCTTCATGCTTCGATGAGAAGCAAAATATAAAGCAATCGTTCCGACGGAGCTAAATTACTACAGCATAAAGAACGAAGGGAAAATTTGGATTTCGAAACAAAAAAGGGAGGGGTGCAACACGAGGATTTCCCAGGGGGTCACCTAGGGGTGTCAACGGGCCGGGTCCGGGCCGGAATTCATTATTCCGGACCCGAACCCGGAGCCGACCCGTTTACCCGACGGGTCTTTTATTCGGTGTTCCGGATCCGGACCCGGCGAGTCTCGGATCCGGGTCGGGTCTACCCGAACAAATTTGCCAAAATTTATAATTTCTAACAAAAAAGAGAAAAAGATATATTTGTAAACAAATTTCTAGCTAATGCAAAGAAAAAACCAAATAAGAAAATAAATCAAATTGATTTTACTCAAATACATCATCCTAATCAAATTATATTGATAATATATATTTTTTATAAATTATTAAATCATTTATATCCGGATCCGGGTCTAATACGGGTCGGAATACTATATTCCGTATCCGACCCGTTTTTTTGTTTGAAAAAACGGATCCGGATCCGGATAACGGAATTAAATCCCTACCCATACCCGCAAAAATTTCAGGGATCCGATCCGGATCCGGGTGTAGACCCGACCCGTTGACCGGCCTAGGGTCACCCATCCTAGTACTACTGTCGCCCAAGCACGCTTAACTTCGAAGTTCTGATGGGATCCGGTGCATTAGTGCTGGTATGATCGCACCCGCCATGTTCCTTTCGCTTTATTCTTTTAAACCGCCACGTCCTGTGAAGCAGTTTGGCTTTTCTGGACCCGAATTCATTCTAAGCGTCAATTCATGAATTTCCTCTCATCCTTTTATTTATTTACTTTTATATTTTTTTCTTGTTGCTTTGCACCTTTTTTTTCCCTCGTCGCACAACTCTCAATTATCCTGAAATTGATCCTTCACGCTTGCGCTTATGCATTTGCGCCGACAACATTGACCGACGATCCGGGCTTCGATTCAGCCGTACCGTTCCTGACTTGTCTCGCGCCTTCAGATCCGCCTTCATGCTTCGATGAGAAGCAAAATATAAAGCAATCGTTCCGACGGAGCTAAATTACTACAGCATAAAGAACGAAGGGAAAATTTGGATTTCGAAACAAAAAAGGGAGGGGTGCAACACGAGGATTTCCCAGGGGGTCACCTAGGGGTGTCAACGGGCCGGATCCGGGCCGGAATTCTTTATTCCGGACCCGGACCCGGATCCGACCCGTTTACCCGACGGGTCTTTTATTCGGTGTTCCGGATCCGGACCCGGCGAGTCTCGGATCCGGGTCGGGTCTACCCGAACAAATTTGCCAAAATTTATAATTTCTAACAAAAAAGAGAAAAAGATATATTTGTAAACTAATTTCTAGCTAATGCAAAGAAAAAACCAAATAAGAAAATAAATCAAATTGATTTTACTCAAATACATCATCCTAATCAAATTATATTGATAATATATATTTTTTATAAATTATTAAATCATTTATATCCGGATCCGGGTCTAGTACGGGTCGGAATACTATATTCCGTATCCGACCCGTTTTTTTGTTTGAAAAAACGGATCCGGATCCGGATAACGGAATTAAATCCCTACTCATACCAGCAAAAATTTCAGGGATCCGATCCGGATCCGGGTGTAGACCCGACCCGTTGACCGGCCTAGGGTCACCCATCCTAGTACTACTGTCGCCCAAGCACGCTTAACTTCGAAGTTCTGATGGGATCCGGTGCATTAGTGCTGGTATGATCGCACCCGCCATGTTCCTTTCGCTTTATTCTTTTAAACTGCCACGTCCTGTGAAGCAGTTTGGCTTTTCTGGACCCGAATTCATTCTAAGCGTCAATTCATGAATTTCCTCTCATCCTTTTATTTATTTACTTTTATATTTTTTTCTTGTTGCTTTGCACCTTTTTTTTCCCTCGTCGCACAACTCTCAATTATCCTGAAATTGATCCTTCACGCTTGCGCTTATACATTTGCGCCGACAACTTTGACCGACGATCCGGGCTTCGATCCAGCCGTACCGTTCCTGACTTGTCTCGCGCCTTCAGATCCGCCTTCATGCTTCGATAAGAAGCAAAATATAAAGCAATCGTTCCGACGGAGCTAAATTACTACAGCATAAAGAACGAAGGGGAAATTTGGATTTCGAAACAAAAAAGGGAGGGGTGCAACACGAGGACTTCCCAGGGGGTCACCCATCCTAGTACTACTCTCGCCCAAGCACGCTTAACTTCGGAGTTCTGATGGGATCCGGTGCATTAGTGCTGGTATGATCGCACCCACCATGTTCCTTTCGCTTTATTCTTTTAAACTGCCCCGTCCTGTGAAGCAGTGTGGCTTTTCTGGACCCGAATTCATTTTAAGCGTCAATTCAAGAATTTCCCCTCATCCTTTTATTTATTTACTTTTACATTTTTTTCTTGTTGATTTGCACCATTTTTTTTTCCCTCGTCGCGCAACTCTCAATTATCCTGAAATTGATCCTTCACGCTTGCACTTATACATTTGCGCCGACAACTTTGACCGACGATCCGGGCTTCGATCCAGCCGTACCGTTCCTGACTTGTCTCGCGCCTTCAGATCCGCCTTCATGCTTCGATGAGAAGCAAAATATAAAGCAATCGTTCCGACGGAGCTAAATTACTACAGCATAAAGAACGAAGGGGAAATTTGGATTTCGAAACAAAAAAGGGAGGGGTGCAACACGAGGATTTCCCAGGGGGTCACCTAGGGGTGTCAACGGGCCGGGTCCGGGCCGGAATTCATTATTCCGGACCCGGACCCGGATCCGACCCGTTTACCCGACGGGTCTTTTATTCTGTGTTCCGGATCCGGACCCGGCGAGTCTCGGATCCGGGTCGGGTGTACCCGAACAAATTTGCCAAAATTTATAATTTCTAACAAAAAAGAGAAAAAAATATATTTGTAAACTAATTTCTAACTAATGCAAAGAAAAAACCAAATAAGAAAATAAATCAAATTGATTTTACTCAAATACATCATCCTAATCAAATTATATTGATAATATATATTTTTTATAAATTATTAAATCATTTATATCCGGATCCGGGTCTAATACGGGTCGGAATACTATATTCCGTATCCGACCCGTTTTTTTGTTTGAAAAAACGGATCCGGATCCGGATAACGGAATTAAATCCCTACCCATACCCGCAAAAATTTCAGGGATCCGATCCGGATCCGGGTGTAGACCCGACCCGTTGACCGGCCTAGGGTCACCCATCCTAGTACTACTGTCGCCCAAGCACGCTTAACTTCGAAGTTCTGATGGGATCCGGTGCATTAGTGCTGGTATGATCGCACCCGCCATGTTCCTTTCGCTTTATTCTTTTAAACTGCCCCGTCCTGTGAAGCAGTGTGGCTTTTCTGGACCCGAATTCATTTTAAGCGTCAATTCAAGAATTTCCCCTCATCCTTTTATTTATTTACTTTTACATTTTTTTCTTGTTGATTTGCACCATTTTTTTTTCCCTCGTCGCGCAACTCTCAATTATGCTGAAATTGATCCTTCACGCTTGCGCTTATACATTTGCGCCGACAACTTTGACCGACGAACCGGGCTTCGATCCAGCCGTACCGTTCCTGACTTGTCTCGCGCCTTCAGATCCGCCTTCATGCTTCGATGAGAAGCAAAATATAAAGCAATCGTTCCGACGGAGCTAAATTACTACAGCATAAAGAACGAAGGGAAAATTTGGATTTCGAAACAAAAAAGGGAGGGGTGCAACACGAGGATTTCCCAGGGGGTCACCTAGGGGTGTCAACGGGCCGGGTCCGGGCCGGAATTCATTATTCCGGACCCGAACCCGGAGCCGACCCGTTTACCCGACGGGTCTTTTATTCGGTGTTCCGGATCCGGACCCGGCGAGTCTCGGATCCGGGTCGGGTCTACCCGAACAAATTTGCCAAAATTTATAATTTCTAACAAAAAAGAGAAAAAGATATATTTGTAAACAAATTTCTAGCTAATGCAAAGAAAAAACCAAATAAGAAAATAAATCAAATTGATTTTACTCAAATACATCATCCTAATCAAATTATATTGATAATATATATTTTTTATAAATTATTAAATCATTTATATCCGGATCCGGGTCTAATACGGGTCGGAATACTATATTCCGTATCCGACCCGTTTTTTTGTTTGAAAAAACGGATCCGGATCCGGATAACGGAATTAAATCCCTACCCATACCCGCAAAAATTTCAGGGATCCGATCCGGATCCGGGTGTAGACCCGACCCGTTGACCGGCCTAGGATCACCCATCCTAGTACTACTGTCGCCCAAGCACGCTTAACTTCGAAGTTCTGATGGGATCCGGTGCATTAGTGCTGGTATGATCACACCCGCCATGTTCCTTTCGCTTTATTCTTTTAAACTGCCACGTCCTGTGAAGCAGTTTGGCTTTTCTGGACCCGAATTCATTCTAAGCGTCAATTCATGAATTTCCTCTCATCCTTTTATTTATTTACTTTTATATTTTTTTCTTGTTGCTTTGCACCTTTTTTTTCCCTCGTCGCACAACTCTCAATTATCCTGAAATTGATCCTTCACGCTTGCGCTTATGCATTTGCGCCGACAACATTGACCGACGATCCGGGCTTCGATTCAGCCGTACCGTTCCTGACTTGTCTCGCGCCTTCAGATCCGCCTTCATGCTTCGATGAGAAGCAAAATATAAAGCAATCGTTCCGACGGAGCTAAATTACTACAGCATAAAGAACGAAGGGAAAATTTGGATTTCGAAACAAAAAAGGGAGGGGTGCAACACGAGGATTTCCCAGGGGATCACCTAGGGGTGTCAACGGGCCGGGTCCGGGCCGGAATTCTTTATTCCGGACCCGGACCCGGATCCGACCCGTTTACCCGACGGGTCTTTTATTCGGTGTTCCGGATCCGGATCCGGCGAGTCTCGGATCCGGGTCGGGTCTACCCGAACAAATTTGCCAAAATTTATAATTTCTAACAAAAAAGAGAAAAAGATATATTTGTAAACTAATTTCTAGCTAATGCAAAGAAAAAACCAAATAAGAAAATAAATCAAATTGATTTTACTCGAATACATCATCCTAATCAAATTATATTGATAATATATATTTTTTATAAATTATTAAATCATTTATATCCGGATCCGGGTCTAGTACGGGTCGGAATACTATATTCCGTATCCGACCCGTTTTTTTGTTTGAAAAAACGGATCCGGATCCGGATAACGGAATTAAATCCCTACCCATACCAGCAAAAATTTCAGGGATCCGATCCGGATCCGGGTGTAGACCCGACCCGTTGACCGGCCTAGGGTCACCCATCCTAGTACTACTGTCGCCCAAGCACGCTTAACTTCGAAGTTCTGATGGGATCCGGTGCATTAGTGCTGGTATGATCGCACCCGCCATGTTCCTTTCGCTTTATTCTTTTAAACTGCCACGTCCTGTGAAGCAGTTTGGCTTTTCTGGACCCGAATTCATTCTAAGCGTCAATTCATGAATTTCCTCTCATCCTTTTATTTATTTACTTTTATATTTTTTTCTTGTTGCTTTGCACCTTTTTTTTCCCTCGTCGCACAACTCTCAATTATCCTGAAATTGATCCTTCACGCTTGCGCTTATACATTTGCGCCGACAACTTTGACCGACGATCCGGGCTTCGATCCAGCCGTACCGTTCCTGACTTGTCTCGCGCCTTCAGATCCGCCTTCATGCTTCGATAAGAAGCAAAATATAAAGCAATCGTTCCGACGGAGCTAAATTACTACAGCATAAAGAACGAAGGGGAAATTTGGATTTCGAAACAAAAAAGGGAGGGGTGCAACACGAGGACTTCCCAGGGGGTCACCCATCCTAGTACTACTCTCGCCCAAGCACGCTTAACTTCGGAGTTCTGATGGGATCCGGTGCATTAGTGCTGGTATGATCGCACCCACCATGTTCCTTTCGCTTTATTCTTTTAAACTGCCCCGTCCTGTGAAGCAGTGTGGCTTTTCTGGACCCGAATTCATTTTAAGCGTCAATTCAAGAATTTCCCCTCATCCTTTTATTTATTTACTTTTACATTTTTTTCTTGTTGATTTGCACCATTTTTTTTTCCCTCGTCGCGCAACTCTCAATTATCCTGAAATTGATCCTTCACGCTTGCACTTATACATTTGCGCCGACAACTTTGACCGACGATCCGGGCTTCGATCCAGCCGTACCGTTCCTGACTTGTCTCGCGCCTTCAGATCCGCCTTCATGCTTCGATGAGAAGCAAAATATAAAGCAATCGTTCCGACGGAGCTAAATTACTACAGCATAAAGAACGAAGGGGAAATTTGGATTTCGAAACAAAAAAGGGAGGGGTGCAACACGAGGATTTCCCAGGGGGTCACCTAGGGGTGTCAACGGGCCGGGTCCGGGCCGGAATTCATTATTCCGGACCCGGACCCGGATCCGACCCGTTTACCCGACGGGTCTTTTATTCTGTGTTCCGGATCCGGACCCGGCGAGTCTCGGATCCGGGTCGGGTGTACCCGAACAAATTTGCCAAAATTTATAATTTCTAACAAAAAAGAGAAAAAAATATATTTGTAAACTAATTTCTAACTAATGCAAAGAAAAAACCAAATAAGAAAATAAATCAAATTGATTTTACTCAAATACATCATCCTAATCAAATTATATTGATAATATATATTTTTTATAAATTATTAAATCATTTATATCCGGATCCGGGTCTAATACGGGTCGGAATACTATATTCCGTATCCGACCCGTTTTTTTGTTTGAAAAAACGGATCCGGATCCGGATAACGGAATTAAATCCCTACCCATACCCGAAAAAATTTCAGCGATCCGATCCGGATCCGGGTCTAGACCCGACCCGTTGACCGGCCTAGGGTCACCCATCCTAGTACTACTGTCGCCCAAGCACGCTTAACTTCGAAGTTCTGATGGGATCCGGTGCATTAGTGCTGGTATGATCGCACCCGCCATGTTCCTTTCGCTTTATTCTTTTAAACTGCCCCGTCCTGTGAAGCAGTGTGGCTTTTCTGGACCCGAATTCATTTTAAGCGTCAATTCAAGAATTTCCCCTCATCCTTTTATTTATTTACTTTTACATTTTTTTCTTGTTGATTTGCACCATTTTTTTTTCCCTCGTCGCGCAACTCTCAATTATCCTGAAATTGATCCTTCACGCTTGCGCTTATACATTTGCGCCGACAACTTTGACCGACGAACCGGGCTTCGATCCAGCCGTACCGTTCCTGACTTGTCTCGCGCCTTCAGATCCGCCTTCATGCTTCGATGAGAAGCAAAATATAAAGCAATCGTTCCGACGGAGCTAAATTACTACAGCATAAAGAACGAAGGGAAAATTTGGATTTCGAAACAAAAAAGGGAGGGGTGCAACACGAGGATTTCCCAGGGGGTCACCTAGGGGTGTCAACGGGCCGGGTCCGGGCCGGAATTCATTATTCCGGACCCGGACCCGGAGCCGACCCGTTTACCCGACGGGTCTTTTATTCGGTGTTCCGGATCCGGACCCGGCGAGTCTCGGATCCGGGTCGGGTCTACCCGAACAAATTTGCCAAAATTTATAATTTCTAACAAAAAAGAGAAAAAGATATATTTGTAAACAAATTTCTAGCTAATGCAAAGAAAAAACCAAATAAGAAAATAAATCAAATTGATTTTACTCAAATACATCATCCTAATCAAATTATATTGATAATATATATTTTTTATAAATTATTAAATCATTTATATCCGGATCCGGGTCTAATACGGGTCGGAATACTATATTCCGTATCCGACCCGTTTTTTTGTTTGAAAAAACGGATCCGGATCCGGATAACGGAATTAAATCCCTACCCATACCCGCAAAAATTTCAGGGATCCGATCCGGATCCGGGTGTAGACCCGACCCGTTGACCGGCCTAGGGTCACCCATCCTAGTACTACTGTCGCCCAAGCACGCTTAACTTCGAAGTTCTGATGGGATCCGGTGCATTAGTGCTGGTATGATCACACCCGCCATGTTCCTTTCGCTTTATTCTTTTAAACTGCCACGTCCTGTGAAGCAGTTTGGCTTTTCTGGACCCGAATTCATTCTAAGCGTCAATTCATGAATTTCCTCTCATCCTTTTATTTATTTACTTTTATATTTTTTTCTTGTTGCTTTGCACCTTTTTTTTCCCTCGTCGCACAACTCTCAATTATCCTGAAATTGATCCTTCACGCTTGCGCTTATGCATTTGCGCCGACAACATTGACCGACGATCCGGGCTTCGATTCAGCCGTACCGTTCCTGACTTGTCTCGCGCCTTCAGATCCGCCTTCATGCTTCGATGAGAAGCAAAATATAAAGCAATCGTTCCGACGGAGCTAAATTACTACAGCATAAAGAACGAAGGGAAAATTTGGATTTCGAAACAAAAAAGGGAGGGGTGCAACACGAGGATTTCCCAGGGGGTCACCTAGGGGTGTCAACGGGCCGGGTCCGGGCCGGAATTCTTTATTCCGGACCCGGACCCGGATCCGACCCGTTTACCCGACGGGTCTTTTATTCGGTGTTCCGGATCCGGACCCGGCGAGTCTCGGATCCGGGTCGGGTCTACCCGAACAAATTTGCCAAAATTTATAATTTCTAACAAAAAAGAGAAAAAGATATATTTGTAAACTAATTTCTAGCTAATGCAAAGAAAAAACCAAATAAGAAAATAAATCAAATTGATTTTACTCAAATACATCATCCTAATCAAATTATATTGATAATATATATTTTTTATAAATTATTAAATCATTTATATCCGGATCCGGGTCTAGTACGGGTCGGAATACTATATTCCGTATCCGACCCGTTTTTTTGTTTGAAAAAACGGATCCGGATCCGGATAACGGAATTAAATCCCTACCCATACCAGCAAAAATTTCAAGGATCCGATCCGGATCCGGGTGTAGACCCGACCCGTTGACCGGCCTAGGGTCACCCATCCTAGTACTACTGTCGCCCAAGCACGCTTAACTTCGAAGTTCTGATGGGATCCGGTGCATTAGTGCTGGTATGATCGCACCCGCCATGTTCCTTTCGCTTTATTCTTTTAAACTGCCACGTCCTGTGAAGCAGTTTGGCTTTTCTGGACCCGAATTCATTCTAAGCGTCAATTCATGAATTTCTTCTCATCCTTTTATTTATTTACTTTTATATTTTTTTCTTGTTGCTTTGCACCTTTTTTTTCCCTCGTCGCACAACTCTCAATTATCCTGAAATTGATCCTTCACGCTTGCGCTTATACATTTGCGCCGACAACTTTGACCGACGATCCGGGCTTCGATCCAGCCGTACCGTTCCTGACTTGTCTCGCGCCTTCAGATCCGCCTTCATGCTTCGATAAGAAGCAAAATATAAAGCAATCGTTCCGACGGAGCTAAATTACTACAGCATAAAAAACGAAGGGGAAATTTGGATTTCGAAACAAAAATGGGAGGGGTGCAACACGAGGACTTCCCAGGGGGTCACCCATCCTAGTACTACTCTCGCCCAAGCATGCTTAACTTCGGAGTTCTGATGGGATCCGGTGCATTAGTGCTGGTATGATCGCACCCACCATGTTCCTTTCGCTTTATTCTTTTAAACTGCCCCGTCCTGTGAAGCAGTGTGGCTTTTCTGGACCCGAATTCATTTTAAGCGTCAATTCAAGAATTTCCCCTCATCCTTTTATTTATTTACTTTTACATTTTTTTCTTGTTGATTTGCACCATTTTTTTTTCCCTCGTCGCGCAACTCTCAATTATTCTGAAATTGATCCTTCACGCTTGCACTTATACATTTGCGCCGACAACTTTGACCGACGATCCGGGTTTCGATCCAGCCGTACCGTTCCTGACTTGTCTCGCGCCTTCAGATCCGCCTTCATGCTTCGATGAGAAGCAAAATATAAAGCAATCGTTCCGACGGAGCTAAATTACTACAGCATAAAGAACGAAGGGGAAATTTGGATTTCGAAACAAAAAAGGGAGGGGTGCAACACGAGGATTTCCCAGGGGGTCACCTAGGGGTGTCAACGGGCCGGGTCCGGGCCGGAATTCATTATTCCGGACCCGGACCCGGACCCGGATCCGACCCGTTTACCCGACGGGTCTTTTATTCTGTGTTCCGGATCCGGACCCGGCGAGTCTCGGATCCGGGTCGGGTCTACCCGAACAAATTTGCCAAAATTTATAATTTCTAACAAAAAAGAGAAAAAAATATATTTGTAAACTAATTTCTAACTAATGCAAAGAAAAAACCAAATAAGAAAATAAATCAAATTGATTTTACTCAAATACATCATCCTAATCAAATTATATTGATAATATATATTTTTTATAAATTATTAAATCATTTATATCCGGATCCGGGTCTAATACGGGTCGGAATACTATATTCCGTATCCGACCCGTTTTTTTGTTTGAAAAAACGGATCCGGATCCGGATAACGGAATTAAATCCCTACCCATACCCGAAAAAATTTCAGCGATCCGATCCGGATCCGGGTCTAGACCCGACCCGTTGACAGGCCTAGGGTCACCCATCCTAGTACTACTGTCGCCCAAGCACGCTTAACTTCGGAGTTCTGATGGGATCCGGTGCATTAGTGCTGGTATGATCGCACCCGCCATGTTCCTTTCGCTTTATTCTTTTAAACTGCCACGTCCTGTGAAGCAGTTTGGCTTTTCTGGACCCGAATTCATTCTAAGCGTCAATTCATGAATTTCCTCTCATCCTTTTATTTATTTACTTTTATATTTTTTTCTTGTTGCTTTGCACCTTTTTTTTCCCTCGTCGCACAACTCTCAATTATCCTGAAATTGATCCTTCACGCTTCCGCTTATACATTTGCGCCGACAACTTTGACCGACGATCCGGGCTTCGATCCAGCCGTACCGTTCCTGACTTGTCTCGCGCCTTCAGATCCGCCTTCATGCTTCGATGAGAAGCAAAATATCAAGCAATCGTTCCGACGGAGCTAAATTACTACAGCATAAAGAACGAAGGGGAAATTTGGATTTCGAAACAAAAAAGGGAGGGGTGCAACACGAGGACTTCCCAGGGGGTCACCCATCCTAGTACTACTCTCGCCCAAGCACGCTTAACTTCGGAGTTCTGATGGGATCCGGTGCATTAGTGCTGGTATGATCGCACCCGCCATGTTCCTTTCGCTTTATTCTTTTAAACTGCCCCGTCCTGTGAAGCAGTGTGGCTTTTCTGGACCCGAATTCATTTTAAGCGTCAATTCAAGAATTTCCCCTCATCCTTTTATTTATTTACTTTTACATTTTTTTCTTGTTGATTTGCACCATTTTTTTTTCCCTCGTCGCGCAACTCTCAATTATCCTGAAATTGATCCTTCACGCTTGCGCTTATACATTTGCGCCGACAACTTTGACCGACGATCCGGGCTTCGATCCAGCCGTACCGTTCCTGACTTGTCTCGCGCCTTCAGATCCGCCTTCATGCTTCGATGAGAAGCAAAATATAAAGCAATCGTTCCGACGGAGCTAAATTACTACAGCATAAAGAACGAAGGGAAAATTTGGATTTCGAAACAAAAAAGGGAGGGGTGCAACACGAGGATTTCCCAGGGGGTCACCTAGGGGTGTCAACGGGCCGGGTCCGGGCCGGAATTCATTATTCCGGACCCGGACCCGGAGCCGACCCGTTTACCCGACGGGTCTTTTATTCGGTGTTCCGGATCCGGACCCGGCGAGTCTCGGATCCGGGTCGGGTCTACCCGAACAAATTTGCCAAAATTTATAATTTCTAACAAAAAAGAGAAAAAGATATATTTGTAAACTAATTTCTAGCTAATGCAAAGAAAAAACCAAATAAGAAAATAAATCAAATTGATTTTACTCAAATACATCATCCTAATCAAATTATATTGATAATATATATTTTTTATAAATTATTAAATCATTTATATCCGAATCCGGGTCTAATACGGGTCGGAATACTATATTCCGTATCCGACCCGTTTTTTTGTTTGAAAAAACGGATCCGGATCCGGATAACGGAATTAAATCCCTACCCATACCCGCAAAAATTTCAGGGATCCGATCCGGATCCGGGTGTAGACCCGACCCGTTGACCGGCCTAGGGTCACCCATCCTAGTACTACTGTCGCCCAAGCACGCTTAACTTCGAAGTTCTGATGGGATCCGGTGCATTAGTGCTGGTATGATCGCACCCGCCATGTTCCTTTCGCTTTATTCTTTTAAACTGCCACGTCCTGTGAAGCAGTTTGGCTTTTCTGGACCCGAATTCATTCTAAGCGTCAATTCATGAATTTCCTCTCATCCTTTTATTTATTTACTTTTATATTTTTTTCTTGTTGCTTTGCACCTTTTTTTTCCCTCGTCGCACAACTCTCAATTATCCTGAAATTGATCCTTCACGCTTGCGCTTATGCATTTGCGCCGACAACTTTGACCGACGATCCGGGCTTCGATCCAGCCGTACCGTTCCTGACTTGTCTCGCGCCTTCAGATCCGCCTTCATGCTTCGATGAGAAGCAAAATATAAAGCAATCGTTCCGACGGAGCTAAATTACTACAGCATAAAGAACGAAGGGGAAATTTGGATTTCGAAACAAAAAAGGGAGGGGTGCAACACGAGGATTTCCCAGGGGGTCACCTAGGGGTGTCAACGGGCCGGGTCCGGGCCGGAATTCTTTATTCCGGACCCGGACCCGGATCCGACCCGTTTACCCGACGGGTCTTTTATTCTGTGTTCCGGATCCGGACCCGGCGAGTCTCGGATCCGGGTCGGGTCTACCCGAACAAATTTGCCAAAATTTATAATTTCTAACAAAAAAGAGAAAAAGATATATTTGTAAACTAATTTCTAGCTAATGCAAAGAAAAAACCAAATAAGAAAATAAATCAAATTGATTTTACTCAAATACATCATCCTAATCAAATTATATTGATAATATATATTTTTTATAAATTATTAAATCATTTATATCCGGATCCGGGTCTAGTACGGGTCGGAATACTATATTCCGTATCCGACCCGTTTTTTTGTTTGAAAAAACGGATCCGGATCCGGATAACGGAATTAAATCCCTACCCATACCAGCAAAAATTTCAGGGATCCGATCCGGATCCGGGTGTAGACCCGACCCGTTGACCGGCCTAGGGTCACCCATCCTAGTACTACTGTCGCCCAAGCACGCTTAACTTCGAAGTTCTGATGGGATCCGGTGCATTAGTGCTGGTATGATCGCACCCGCCATGTTCCTTTCGCTTTATTCTTTTAAACTGCCACGTCCTGTGAAGCAGTTTGGCTTTTCTGGACCCGAATTCATTCTAAGCGTCAATTCATGAATTTCCTCTCATCCTTTTATTTATTTACTTTTATATTTTTTTCTTGTTGCTTTGCACCTTTTTTTTCCCTCGTCGCACAACTCTCAATTATCCTGAAATTGATCCTTCACGCTTGCGCTTATACATTTGCGCCGACAACTTTGACCGACGATCCGGGCTTCGATCCAGCCGTACCGTTCCTGACTTGTCTCGCGCCTTCAGATCCGCCTTCATGCTTCGATAAGAAGCAAAATATAAAGCAATCGTTCCGACGGAGCTAAATTACTACAGCATAAAGAACGAAGGGGAAATTTGGATTTCGAAACAAAAAAGGGAGGGGTGCAACACGAGGACTTCCCAGGGGGTCACCCATCCTAGTACTACTCTCGCCCAAGCACGCTTAACTTCGGAGTTCTGATGGGATCCGGTGCATTAGTGCTGGTATGATCGCACCCACCATGTTCCTTTCGCTTTATTCTTTTAAACTGCCCCGTCCTGTGAAGCAGTGTGGCTTTTCTGGACCCGAATTCATTTTAAGCGTCAATTCAAGAATTTCCCCTCATCCTTTTATTTATTTACTTTTACATTTTTTTCTTGTTGATTTGCACCATTTTTTTTTCCCTCGTCGCGCAACTCTCAATTATCCTGAAATTGATCCTTCACGCTTGCACTTATACATTTGCGCCGACAACTTTGACCGACGATCCGGGCTTCGATCCAGCCGTACCGTTCCTGACTTGTCTCGCGCCTTCAGATCCGCCTTCATGCTTCGATGAGAAGCAAAATATAAAGCAATCGTTCCGACGGAGCTAAATTACTACAGCATAAAGAACGAAGGGGAAATTTGGATTTCGAAACAAAAAAGGGAGGGGTGCAACACGAGGATTTCCCAGGGGGTCACCTAGGGGTGTCAACGGGCCGGGTCCGGGCCGGAATTCATTATTCCGGACCCGGACCCGGATCCGACCCGTTTACCCGACGGGTCTTTTATTCTGTGTTCCGGATCCGGACCCGGCGAGTCTCGGATCCGGGTCGGGTCTACCCGAACAAATTTGCCAAAATTTATAATTTCTAACAAAAAAGAGAAAAAAATATATTTGTAAACTAATTTCTAACTAATGCAAAGAAAAAACCAAATAAGAAAATAAATCAAATTGATTTTACTCAAATACATCATCCTAATCAAATTATATTGATAATATATATTTTTTATAAATTATTAAATCATTTATATCCGGATCCGGGTCTAATACGGGTCGGAATACTATATTCCGTATCCGACCCGTTTTTTTGTTTGAAAAAACGGATCCGGATCCGGATAACGGAATTAAATCCCTACCCATACCCGAAAAAATTTCAGCGATCCGATCCGGATCCGGGTCTAGACCCGACCCGTTGACCGGCCTAGGGTCACCCATCCTAGTACTACTGTCGCCCAAGCACGCTTAACTTCGAAGTTCTGATGGGATCCGGTGCATTAGTGCTGGTATGATCGCACCCGCCATGTTCCTTTCGCTTTATTCTTTTAAACTGCCCCGTCCTGTGAAGCAGTGTGGCTTTTCTGGACCCGAATTCATTTTAAGCGTCAATTCAAGAATTTCCCCTCATCCTTTTATTTATTTACTTTTACATTTTTTTCTTGTTGATTTGCACCATTTTTTTTTCCCTCGTCGCGCAACTCTCAATTATCCTGAAATTGATCCTTCACGCTTGCGCTTATACATTTGCGCCGACAACTTTGACCGACGAACCGGGCTTCGATCCAGCCGTACCGTTCCTGACTTGTCTCGCGCCTTCAGATCCGCCTTCATGCTTCGATGAGAAGCAAAATATAAAGCAATCGTTCCGACGGAGCTAAATTACTACAGCATAAAGAACGAAGGGAAAATTTGGATTTCGAAACAAAAAAGGGAGGGGTGCAACACGAGGATTTCCCAGGGGGTCACCTAGGGGTGTCAACGGGCCGGATCCGGGCCGGAATTCATTATTCCGGACCCGGACCCGGAGCCGACCCGTTTACCCGACGGGTCTTTTATTCGGTGTTCCGGATCCGGACCCGGCGAGTCTCGGATCCGGGTCGGGTCTACCCGAACAAATTTGCCAAAATTTATAATTTCTAACAAAAAAGAGAAAAAGATATATTTGTAAACAAATTTCTAGCTAATGCAAAGAAAAAACCAAATAAGAAAATAAATCAAATTGATTTTACTCAAATACATCATCCTAATCAAATTATATTGATAATATATATTTTTTATAAATTATTAAATCATTTATATCCGGATCCGGGTCTAATACGGGGCGGAATACTATATTCCGTATCCGACCCGTTTTTTTGTTTGAAAAAACGGATCCGGATCCGGATAACGGAATTAAATCCCTACCCATACCCGCAAAAATTTCAGGGATCCGATCCGGATCCGGGTGTAGACCCGACCCGTTGACCGGCCTAGGGTCACCCATCCTAGTACTACTGTCGCCCAAGCACGCTTAACTTCGAAGTTCTGATGGGATCCGGTGCATTAGTGCTGGTATGATCACACCCGCCATGTTCCTTTCGCTTTATTCTTTTAAACTGCCACGTCCTGTGAAGCAGTTTGGCTTTTCTGGACCCGAATTCATTCTAAGCGTCAATTCATGAATTTCCTCTCATCCTTTTATTTATTTACTTTTATATTTTTTTCTTGTTGCTTTGCACCTTTTTTTTCCCTCGTCGCACAACTCTCAATTATCCTGAAATTGATCCTTCACGCTTGCGCTTATGCATTTGCGCCGACAACATTGACCGACGATCCGGGCTTCGATTCAGCCGTACCGTTCCTGACTTGTCTCGCGCCTTCAGATCCGCCTTCATGCTTCGATGAGAAGCAAAATATAAAGCAATCGTTCCGACGGAGCTAAATTACTACAGCATAAAGAACGAAGGGAAAATTTGGATTTCGAAACAAAAAAGGGAGGGGTGCAACACGAGGATTTCCCAGGGGGTCACCTAGGGGTGTCAACGGGCCGGGTCCGGGCCGGAATTCTTTATTCCGGACCCGGACCCGGATCCGACCCGTTTACCCGACGGGTCTTTTATTCGGTGTTCCGGATCCGGACCCGGCGAGTCTCGGATCCGGGTCGGGTCTACCCGAACAAATTTGCCAAAATTTATAATTTCTAACAAAAAAGAGAAAAAGATATATTTGTAAACTAATTTCTAGCTAATGCAAAGAAAAAACCAAATAAGAAAATAAATCAAATTGATTTTACTCAAATACATCATCCTAATCAAATTATATTGATAATATATATTTTTTATAAATTATTAAATCATTTATATCCGGATCCGGGTCTAGTACGGGTCGGAATACTATATTCCGTATCCGACCCGTTTTTTTGTTTGAAAAAACGGATCCGGATCCGGATAACGGAATTAAATCCCTACCCATACCAGCAAAAATTTCAAGGATCCGATCCGGATCCGGGTGTAGACCCGACCCGTTGACCGGCCTAGGGTCACCCATCCTAGTACTACTGTCGCCCAAGCACGCTTAACTTCGAAGTTCTGATGGGATCCGGTGCATTAGTGCTGGTATGATCGCACCCGCCATGTTCCTTTCGCTTTATTCTTTTAAACTGCCACGTCCTGTGAAGCAGTTTGGCTTTTCTGGACCCGAATTCATTCTAAGCGTCAATTCATGAATTTCTTCTCATCCTTTTATTTATTTACTTTTATATTTTTTTCTTGTTGCTTTGCACCTTTTTTTTCCCTCGTCGCACAACTCTCAATTATCCTGAAATTGATCCTTCACGCTTGCGCTTATACATTTGCGCCGACAACTTTGACCGACGATCCGGGCTTCGATCCAGCCGTACCGTTCCTGACTTGTCTCGCGCCTTCAGATCCGCCTTCATGCTTCGATAAGAAGCAAAATATAAAGCAATCGTTCCGACGGAGCTAAATTACTACAGCATAAAGAACGAAGGGGAAATTTGGATTTCGAAACAAAAAAGGGAGGGGTGCAACACGAGGACTTCCCAGGGGGTCACCCATCCTAGTACTACTCTCGCCCAAGCATGCTTAACTTCGGAGTTCTGATGGGATCCGGTGCATTAGTGCTGGTATGATCGCACCCACCATGTTCCTTTCGCTTTATTTTTTTAAACTGCCCCGTCCTGTGAAGCAGTGTGGCTTTTCTGGACCCGAATTCATTTTAAGCGTCAATTCAAGAATTTCCCCTCATCCTTTTATTTATTTACTTTTACATTTTTTTCTTGTTGATTTGCACCATTTTTTTTTCCCTCGTCGCGCAACTCTCAATTATTCTGAAATTGATCCTTCACGCTTGCACTTATACATTTGCGCCGACAACTTTGACCGACGATCCGGGTTTCGATCCAGCCGTACCGTTCCTGACTTGTCTCGCGCCTTCAGATCCGCCTTCATGCTTCGATGAGAAGCAAAATATAAAGCAATCGTTCCGACGGAGCTAAATTACTACAGCATAAAGAACGAAGGGGAAATTTGGATTTCGAAACAAAAAAGGGAGGGGTGCAACACGAGGATTTCCCAGGGGGTCACCTAGGGGTGTCAACGGGCCGGGTCCGGGCCGGAATTCATTATTCCGGACCCGGACCCGGATCCGACCCGTTTACCCGACGGGTCTTTTATTCTGTGTTCCGGATCCGGACCCGGCGAGTCTCGGATCCGGGTCGGGTCTACCCGAACAAATTTGCCAAAATTTATAATTTCTAACAAAAAAGAGAAAAAAATATATTTGTAAACTAATTTCTAACTAATGCAAAGAAAAAACCAAATAAGAAAATAAATCAAATTGATTTTACTCAAATACATCATCCTAATCAAATTATATTGATAATATATATTTTTTATAAATTATTAAATCATTTATATCCGGATCCGGGTCTAATACGGGTCGGAATACTATATTCCGTATCCGACCCGTTTTTTTGTTTGAAAAAACGGATCCGGATCCGGATAACGGAATTAAATCCCTACCCATACCCGAAAAAATTTCAGCGATCCGATCCGGATCCGGGTCTAGACCCGACCCGTTGACAGGCCTAGGGTCACCCATCCTAGTACTACTGTCGCCCAAGCACGCTTAACTTCGGAGTTCTGATGGGATCCGGTGCATTAGTGCTGGTATGATCGCACCCGCCATGTTCCTTTCGCTTTATTCTTTTAAACTGCCACGTCCTGTGAAGCAGTTTGGCTTTTCTGGACCCGAATTCATTCTAAGCGTCAATTCATGAATTTCCTCTCATCCTTTTATTTATTTACTTTTATATTTTTTTCTTGTTGCTTTGCACCTTTTTTTTCCCTCGTCGCACAACTCTCAATTATCCTGAAATTGATCCTTCACGCTTCCGCTTATACATTTGCGCCGACAACTTTGACCGACGATCCGGGCTTCGATCCAGCCGTACCGTTCCTGACTTGTCTCGCGCCTTCAGATCCGCCTTCATGCTTCGATGAGAAGCAAAATATCAAGCAATCGTTCCGACGGAGCTAAATTACTACAGCATAAAGAACGAAGGGGAAATTTGGATTTCGAAACAAAAAAGGGAGGGGTGCAACACGAGGACTTCCCAGGGGGTCACCCATCCTAGTACTACTCTCGCCCAAGCACGCTTAACTTCGGAGTTCTGATGGGATCCGGTGCATTAGTGCTGGTATGATCGCACCCGCCATGTTCCTTTCGCTTTATTCTTTTAAACTGCCCCGTCCTGTGAAGCAGTGTGGCTTTTCTGGACCCGAATTCATTTTAAGCGTCAATTCAAGAATTTCCCCTCATCCTTTTATTTATTTACTTTTACATTTTTTTCTTGTTGATTTGCACCATTTTTTTTTCCCTCGTCGCGCAACTCTCAATTATCCTGAAATTGATCCTTCACGCTTGCGCTTATACATTTGCGCCGACAACTTTGACCGACGATCCGGGCTTCGATCCAGCCGTACCGTTCCTGACTTGTCTCGCGCCTTCAGATCCGCCTTCATGCTTCGATGAGAAGCAAAATATAAAGCAATCGTTCCGACGGAGCTAAATTACTACAGCATAAAGAACGAAGGGGAAATTTGGATTTCGAAACAAAAAAGGGAGGGGTGCAACACGAGGACTTCCCAGGGGGTCACCCATCCTAGTACTACTCTCGCCCAAGCATGCTTAACTTCGGAGTTCTGATGGGATCCGGTGCATTAGTGCTGGTATGATCGCACCCACCATGTTCCTTTCGCTTTATTCTTTTAAACTGCCCCGTCCTGTGAAGCAGTGTGGCTTTTCTGGACCCGAATTCATTTTAAGCGTCAATTCAAGAATTTCCCCTCATCCTTTTATTTATTTACTTTTACATTTTTTTCTTGTTGATTTGCACCATTTTTTTTTCCCTCGTCGCGCAACTCTCAATTATTCTGAAATTGATCCTTCACGCTTGCACTTATACATTTGCGCCGACAACTTTGACCGACGATCCGGGTTTCGATCCAGCCGTACCGTTCCTGACTTGTCTCGCGCCTTCAGATCCGCCTTCATGCTTCGATGAGAAGCAAAATATAAAGCAATCGTTCCGACGGAGCTAAATTACTACAGCATAAAGAACGAAGGGGAAATTTGGATTTCGAAACAAAAAAGGGAGGGGTGCAACACGAGGATTTCCCAGGGGGTCACCTAGGGGTGTCAACGGGCCGGGTCCGGGCCGGAATTCATTATTCCGGACCCGGACCCGGATCCGACCCGTTTACCCGACGGGTCTTTTATTCTGTGTTCCGGATCCGGACCCGGCGAGTCTCGGATCCGGGTCGGGTCTACCCGAACAAATTTGCCAAAATTTATAATTTCTAACAAAAAAGAGAAAAAAATATATTTGTAAACTAATTTCTAACTAATGCAAAGAAAAAACCAAATAAGAAAATAAATCAAATTGATTTTACTCAAATACATCATCCTAATCAAATTATATTGATAATATATATTTTTTATAAATTATTAAATCATTTATATCCGGATCCGGGTCTAATACGGGTCGGAATACTATATTCCGTATCCGACCCGTTTTTTTGTTTGAAAAAACGGATCCGGATCCGGATAACGGAATTAAATCCCTACCCATACCCGAAAAAATTTCAGCGATCCGATCCGGATCCGGGTCTAGACCCGACCCGTTGACAGGCCTAGGGTCACCCATCCTAGTACTACTGTCGCCCAAGCACGCTTAACTTCGGAGTTCTGATGGGATCCGGTGCATTAGTGCTGGTATGATCGCACCCGCCATGTTCCTTTCGCTTTATTCTTTTAAACTGCCACGTCCTGTGAAGCAGTTTGGCTTTTCTGGACCCGAATTCATTCTAAGCGTCAATTCATGAATTTCCTCTCATCCTTTTATTTATTTACTTTTATATTTTTTTCTTGTTGCTTTGCACCTTTTTTTTCCCTCGTCGCACAACTCTCAATTATCCTGAAATTGATCCTTCACGCTTGCGCTTATACATTTGCGCCGACAACTTTGACCGACGATCCGGGCTTCGATCCAGCCGTACCGTTCCTGACTTGTCTCGCGCCTTCAGATCCGCCTTCATGCTTCGATAAGAAGCAAAATATAAAGCAATCGTTCCGACGGAGCTAAATTACTACAGCATAAAGAACGAAGGGGAAATTTGGATTTCGAAACAAAAAAGGGAGGGGTGCAACACGAGGACTTCCCAGGGGGTCACCCATCCTAGTACTACTCTCACCCAAGCACGCTTAACTTCGGAGTTCTGATGGGATCCGGTGCATTAGTGCTGGTATGATCGCACCCACCATGTTCCTTTCGCTTTATTCTTTTAAACTGCCCCGTCCTGTGAAGCAGTGTGGCTTTTCTGGACCCGAATTCATTTTAAGCGTCAATTCAAGAATTTCCCCTCATCCTTTTATTTATTTACTTTTACATTTTTTTCTTGTTGATTTGCACCATTTTTTTTTCCCTCGTCGCGCAACTTTCAATTATCCTGAAATTGATCCTTCACGCTTGCACTTATACATTTGCGCCGACAACTTTGACCGACGATCCGGGCTTCGATCCAGCCGTACCGTTCCTGACTTGTCTCGCGCCTTCAGATCCGCCTTCATGCTTCGATGAGAAGCAAAATATAAAGCAATCGTTCCGACGGAGCTAAATTACTACAGCATAAAGAACGAAGGGGAAATTTGGATTTCGAAACAAAAAAGGGAGGGGTGCAACACGAGGATTTCCCAGGGGGTCACCTAGGGGTGTCAACGGGCCGGGTCCGGGCCGGAATTCATTATTCCGGACCCGGACCCGGATCCGACCCGTTTACCCGACGGGTCTTTTATTCTGTGTTCCGGATCCGGACCCGGCGAGTCTCGGATCCGGGTCGGGTCTACCCGAACAAATTTGCCAAAATTTATAATTTCTAACAAAAAAGAGAAAAAAATATATTTGTAAACTAATTTCTAACTAATGCAAAGAAAAAACCAAATAAGAAAATAAATCAAATTGATTTTACTCAAATACATCATCCTAATCAAATTATATTGATAATATATATTTTTTATAAATTATTAAATCATTTATATCCGGATCCGGGTCTAATACGGGTCGGAATACTATATTCCGTATCCGACCCGTTTTTTTGTTTGAAAAAACGGATCCGGATCCGGATAACGGAATTAAATCCCTACCCATACCCGAAAAAATTTCAGCGATCCGATCCGGATCCGGGTCTAGACCCGACCCGTTGACCGGCCTAGGGTCACCCATCCTAGTACTACTGTCGCCCAAGCACGCTTAACTTCGAAGTTCTGATGGGATCCGGTGCATTAGTGCTGGTATGATCGCACCCGCCATGTTCCTTTCGCTTTATTCTTTTAAACTGCCCCGTCCTGTGAAGCAGTGTGGCTTTTCTGGACCCGAATTCATTTTAAGCGTCAATTCAAGAATTTCCCCTCATCCTTTTATTTATTTACTTTTACATTTTTTTCTTGTTGATTTGCACCATTTTTTTTTCCCTCGTCGCGCAACTCTCAATTATCCTGAAATTGATCCTTCACGCTTGCGCTTATACATTTGCGCCGACAACTTTGACCGACGAACCGGGCTTCGATCCAGCCGTACCGTTCCTGACTTGTCTCGCGCCTTCAGATCCGCCTTCATGCTTCGATGAGAAGCAAAATATAAAGCAATCGTTCCGACGGAGCTAAATTACTACAGCATAAAGAACGAAGGGAAAATTTGGATTTCGAAACAAAAAAGGGAGGGGTGCAACACGAGGATTTCCCAGGGGGTCACCTAGGGGTGTCAACGGGCCGGGTCCGGGCCGGAATTCATTATTCCGGACCCGGACCCGGAGCCGACCCGTTTACCCGACGGGTCTTTTATTCGGTGTTCCGGATCCGGACCCGGCGAGTCTCGGATCCGGGTCGGGTCTACCCGAACAAATTTGCCAAAATTTATAATTTCTAACAAAAAAGAGAAAAAGATATATTTGTAAACAAATTTCTAGCTAATGCAAAGAAAAAACCAAATAAGAAAATAAATCAAATTGATTTTACTCAAATACATCATCCTAATCAAATTATATTGATAATATATATTTTTTATAAATTATTAAATCATTTATATCCGGATCCGGGTCTAATACGGGTCGGAATACTATATTCCGTATCCGACCCGTTTTTTTGTTTGAAAAAACGGATCCGGATCCGGATAACGGAATTAAATCCCTACCCATACCCGCAAAAATTTCAGGGATCCGATCCGGATCCGGGTGTAGACCCGACCCGTTGACCGGCCTAGGGTCACCCATCCTAGTACTACTGTCGCCCAAGCACGCTTAACTTCGAAGTTCTGATGGGATCCGGTGCATTAGTGCTGGTATGATCACACCCGCCATGTTCCTTTCGCTTTATTCTTTTAAACTGCCACGTCCTGTGAAGCAGTTTGGCTTTTCTGGACCCGAATTCATTCTAAGCGTCAATTCATGAATTTCCTCTCATCCTTTTATTTATTTACTTTTATATTTTTTTCTTGTTGCTTTGCACCTTTTTTTTCCCTCGTCGCACAACTCTCAATTATCCTGAAATTGATCCTTCACGCTTGCGCTTATGCATTTGCGCCGACAACATTGACCGACGATCCGGGCTTCGATTCAGCCGTACCGTTCCTGACTTGTCTCGCGCCTTCAGATCCGCCTTCATGCTTCGATGAGAAGCAAAATATAAAGCAATCGTTCCGACGGAGCTAAATTACTACAGCATAAAGAACGAAGGGAAAATTTGGATTTCGAAACAAAAAAGGGAGGGGTGCAACACGAGGATTTCCCAGGGGGTCACCTAGGGGTGTCAACGGGCCGGGTCCGGGCCGGAATTCTTTATTCCGGACCCGGACCCGGATCCGACCCGTTTACCCGACGGGTCTTTTATTCGGTGTTCCGGATCCGGACCCGGCGAGTCTCGGATCCGGGTCGGGTCTACCCGAACAAATTTGCCAAAATTTATAATTTCTAACAAAAAAGAGAAAAAGATATATTTGTAAACTAATTTCTAGCTAATGCAAAGAAAAAACCAAATAAGAAAATAAATCAAATTGATTTTACTCAAATACATCATCCTAATCAAATTATATTGATAATATATATTTTTTATAAATTATTAAATCATTTATATCCGGATCCGGGTCTAGTACGGGTCGGAATACTATATTCCGTATCCGACCCGTTTTTTTGTTTGAAAAAACGGATCCGGATCCGGATAACGGAATTAAATCCTTACCCATACCAGCAAAAATTTCAAGGATCCGATCCGGATCCGGGTGTAGACCCGACCCGTTGACCGGCCTAGGGTCACCCATCCTAGTACTACTGTCGCCCAAGCACGCTTAACTTCGAAGTTCTGATGGGATCCGGTGCATTAGTGCTGGTATGATCGCACCCGCCATGTTCCTTTCGCTTTATTCTTTTAAACTGCCACGTCCTGTGAAGCAGTTTGGCTTTTCTGGACCCGAATTCATTCTAAGCGTCAATTCATGAATTTCTTCTCATCCTTTTATTTATTTACTTTTATATTTTTTTCTTGTTGCTTTGCACCTTTTTTTTCCCTCGTCGCACAACTCTCAATTATCCTGAAATTGATCCTTCACGCTTGCGCTTATACATTTGCGCCGACAACTTTGACCGACGATCCGGGCTTCGATCCAGCCGTACCGTTCCTGACTTGTCTCGCGCCTTCAGATCCGCCTTCATGCTTCGATAAGAAGCAAAATATAAAGCAATCGTTCCGACGGAGCTAAATTACTACAGCATAAAGAACGAAGGGGAAATTTGGATTTCGAAACAAAAAAGGGAGGGGTGCAACACGAGGACTTCCCAGGGGGTCACCCATCCTAGTACTACTCTCGCCCAAGCATGCTTAACTTCGGAGTTCTGATGGGATCCGGTGCATTAGTGCTGGTATGATCGCACCCACCATGTTCCTTTCGCTTTATTCTTTTAAACTGCCCCGTCCTGTGAAGCAGTGTGGCTTTTCTGGACCCGAATTCATTTTAAGCGTCAATTCAAGAATTTCCCCTCATCCTTTTATTTATTTACTTTTACATTTTTTTCTTGTTGATTTGCACCATTTTTTTTTCCCTCGTCGCGCAACTCTCAATTATTCTGAAATTGATCCTTCACGCTTGCACTTATACATTTGCGCCGACAACTTTGACCGACGATCCGGGTTTCGATCCAGCCGTACCGTTCCTGACTTGTCTCGCGCCTTCAGATCCGCCTTCATGCTTCGATGAGAAGCAAAATATAAAGCAATCGTTCCGACGGAGCTAAATTACTACAGCATAAAGAACGAAGGGGAAATTTGGATTTCGAAACAAAAAAGGGAGGGGTGCAACACGAGGATTTCCCAGGGGGTCACCTAGGGGTGTCAACGGGCCGGGTCCGGGCCGGAATTCATTATTCCGGACCCGGACCCGGATCCGACCCGTTTACCCGACGGGTCTTTTATTCTGTGTTCCGGATCCGGACCCGGCGAGTCTCGGATCCGGGTCGGGTCTACCCGAACAAATTTGCCAAAATTTATAATTTCTAACAAAAAAGAAAAAAAAATATATTTGTAAACTAATTTCTAACTAATGCAAAGAAAAAACCAAATAAGAAAATAAATCAAATTGATTTTACTCAAATACATCATCCTAATCAAATTATATTGATAATATATATTTTTTATAAATTATTAAATCATTTATATCCGGATCCGGGTCTAGTACGGGTCGGAATACTATATTCCGTATCCGACCCGTTTTTTTGTTTGAAAAAACGGATCCGGATCCGGATAACGGAATTAAATCCCTACCCATACCCGAAAAAATTTCAGCGATCCGATCCGGATCCGGGTCTAGACCCGACCCGTTGACAGGCCTAGGGTCACCCATCCTAGTACTACTGTCGCCCAAGCACGCTTAACTTCGGAGTTCTGATGGGATCCGGTGCATTAGTGCTGGTATGATCGCACCCGCCATGTTCCTTTCGCTTTATTCTTTTAAACTGCCACGTCCTGTGAAGCAGTTTGGCTTTTCTGGACCCGAATTCATTCTAAGCGTCAATTCATGAATTTCCTCTCATCCTTTTATTTATTTACTTTTATATTTTTTTCTTGTTGCTTTGCACCTTTTTTTTCCCTCGTCGCACAACTCTCAATTATCCTGAAATTGATCCTTCACGCTTCCGCTTATACATTTGCGCCGACAACTTTGACCGACGATCCGGGCTTCGATCCAGCCGTACCGTTCCTGACTTGTCTCGCGCCTTCAGATCCGCCTTCATGCTTCGATGAGAAGCAAAATATCAAGCAATCGTTCCGACGGAGCTAAATTACTACAGCATAAAGAACGAAGGGGAAATTTGGATTTCGAAACAAAAAAGGGAGGGGTGCAACACGAGGACTTCCCAGGGGGTCACCCATCCTAGTACTACTCTCGCCCAAGCACGCTTAACTTCGGAGTTCTGATGGGATCCGGTGCATTAGTGCTGGTATGATCGCACCCGCCATGTTCCTTTCGCTTTATTCTTTTAAACTGCCCCGTCCTGTGAAGCAGTGTGGCTTTTCTGGACCCGAATTCATTTTAAGCGTCAATTCAAGAATTTCCCCTCATCCTTTTATTTATTTACTTTTACATTTTTTTCTTGTTGATTTGCACCATTTTTTTTTCCCTCGTCGCGCAACTCTCAATTATCCTGAAATTGATCCTTCACGCTTGCGCTTATACATTTGCGCCGACAACTTTGACCGACGATCCGGGCTTCGATCCAGCCGTACCGTTCCTGACTTGTCTCGCGCCTTCAGATCCGCCTTCATGCTTCGATGAGAAGCAAAATATAAAGCAATCGTTCCGACGGAGCTAAATTACTACAGCATAAAGAACGAAGGGAAAATTTGGATTTCGAAACAAAAAAGGGAGGGGTGCAACACGAGGATTTCCCAGGGGGTCACCTAGGGGTGTCAACGGGCCGGGTCCGGGCCGGAATTCATTATTCCGGACCCGGACCCGGAGCCGACCCGTTTACCCGACGGGTCTTTTATTCGGTGTTCCGGATCCGGACCCGGCGAGTCTCGGATCCGGGTCGGGTCTACCCGAACAAATTTGCCAAAATTTATAATTTCTAACAAAAAAGAGAAAAAGATATATTTGTAAACTAATTTCTAGCTAATGCAAAGAAAAAACCAAATAAGAAAATAAATCAAATTGATTTTACTCAAATACATCATCCTAATCAAATTATATTGATAATATATATTTTTTATAAATTATTAAATCATTTATATCCGAATCCGGGTCTAATACGGGTCGGAATACTATATTCCGTATCCGACCCGTTTTTTTGTTTGAAAAAACGGATCCGGATCCGGATAACGGAATTAAATCCCTACCCATACCCGCAAAAATTTCAGGGATCCGATCCGGATCCGGGTGTAGACCCGACCCGTTGACCGGCCTAGGGTCACCCATCCTAGTACTACTGTCGCCCAAGCACGCTTAACTTCGAAGTTCTGATGGGATCCGGTGCATTAGTGCTGGTATGATCGCACCCGCCATGTTCCTTTCGCTTTATTCTTTTAAACTGCCACGTCCTGTGAAGCAGTTTGGCTTTTCTGGACCCGAATTCATTCTAAGCGTCAATTCATGAATTTCCTCTCATCCTTTTATTTATTTACTTTTATATTTTTTTCTTGTTGCTTTGCACCTTTTTTTTCCCTCGTCGCACAACTCTCAATTATCCTGAAATTGATCCTTCACGCTTGCGCTTATGCATTTGCGCCGACAACTTTGACCGACGATCCGGGCTTCGATCCAGCCGTACCGTTCCTGACTTGTCTCGCGCCTTCAGATCCGCCTTCATGCTTCGATGAGAAGCAAAATATAAAGCAATCGTTCCGACGGAGCTAAATTACTACAGCATAAAGAACGAAGGGGAAATTTGGATTTCGAAACAAAAAAGGGAGGGGTGCAACACGAGGATTTCCCAGGGGGTCACCTAGGGGTGTCAACGGGCCGGGTCCGGGCCGGAATTCATTATTCCGGACCCGGACCCGGATCCGACCCGTTTACCCGACGGGTCTTTTATTCTGTGTTCCGGATCCGGACCCGGCGAGTCTCGGATCCGGGTCGGGTCTACCCGAACAAATTTGCCAAAATTTATAATTTCTAACAAAAAAGAGAAAAAAATATATTTGTAAACTAATTTCTAACTAATGCAAAGAAAAAACCAAATAAGAAAATAAATCAAATTGATTTTACTCAAATACATCATCCTAATCAAATTATATTGATAATATATATTTTTTATAAATTATTAAATCATTTATATCCGGATCCGGGTCTAATACGGGTCGGAATACTATATTCCGTATCCGACCCATTTTTTTGTTTGAAAAAACGGATCCGGATCCGGATAACGGAATTAAATCCCTACCCATACCCGAAAAAATTTCAGCGATCCGATCCGGATCCGGGTCTAGACCCGACCCGTTGACAGGCCTAGGGTCACCCATCCTAGTACTACTGTCGCCCAAGCACGCTTAACTTCGGAGTTCTGATGGGATCCGGTGCATTAGTGCTGGTATGATCGCACCCGCCATGTTTCTTTCGCTTTATTCTTTTAAACTGCCACGTCCTGTGAAGCAGTTTGGCTTTTCTGGACCCGAATTCATTTTAAGCGTCAATTCAAGAATTTCCCCTCATCCTTTTATTTATTTACTTTTACATTTTTTTCTTGTTGATTTGCACCATTTTTTTTTCCCTCGTCGCGCAACTCTCAATTATTCTGAAATTGATCCTTCACGCTTGCACTTATACATTTGCGCCGACAACTTTGACCGACGATCCGGGCTTCGATCCAGCCGTACCGTTCCTGACTTGTCTCGCGCCTTCAGATCCGCCTTCATGCTTCGATAAGAAGCAAAATATAAAGCAATCGTTCCGACGGAGCTAAATTACTACAGCATAAAGAACGAAGGGGAAATTTGGATTTCGAAACAAAAAAGGGAGGGGTGCAACACGAGGACTTCCCAGGGGGTCACCCATCCTAGTACTACTCTCGCCCAAGCATGCTTAACTTCGGAGTTCTGATGGGATCCGGTGCATTAGTGCTGGTATGATCGCACCCACCATGTTCCTTTCGCTTTATTCTTTTAAACTGCCCCGTCCTGTGAAGCAGTGTGGCTTTTCTGGACCCGAATTCATTTTAAGCGTCAATTCAAGAATTTCCCCTCATCCTTTTATTTATTTACTTTTACATTTTTTTCTTGTTGATTTGCACCATTTTTTTTTCCCTCGTCGCGCAACTCTCAATTATTCTGAAATTGATCCTTCACGCTTGCACTTATACATTTGCGCCGACAACTTTGACCGACGATCCGGGTTTCGATCCAGCCGTACCGTTCCTGACTTGTCTCGCGCCTTCAGATCCGCCTTCATGCTTCGATGAGAAGCAAAATATAAAGCAATCGTTCCGACGGAGCTAAATTACTACAGCATAAAGAACGAAGGGGAAATTTGGATTTCGAAACAAAAAAGGGAGGGGTGCAACACGAGGATTTCCCAGGGGGTCACCTAGGGGTGTCAACGGGCCGGGTCCGGGCCGGAATTCATTATTCCGGACCCGGACCCGGAGCCGACCCGTTTACCCGACGGGTCTTTTATTCGGTGTTCCGGATCCGGACCCGGCGAGTCTCGGATCCGGGTCGGGTCTACCCGAACAAATTTGCCAAAATTTATAATTTCTAACAAAAAAGAGAAAAAGATATATTTGTAAACTAATTTCTAGCTAATGCAAAGAAAAAACCAAATAAGAAAATAAATCAAATTGATTTTACTCAAATACATCATCCTAATCAAATTATATTGATAATATATATTTTTTATAAATTATTAAATCATTTATATCCGAATCCGGGTCTAATACGGGTCGGAATACTATATTCCGTATCCGACCCGTTTTTTTGTTTGAAAAAACGGATCCGGATCCGGATAACGGAATTAAATCCCTACCCATACCCGCAAAAATTTCAGGGATCCGATCCGGATCCGGGTGTAGACCCGACCCGTTGACCGGCCTAGGGTCACCCATCCTAGTACTACTGTCGCCCAAGCACGCTTAACTTCGAAGTTCTGATGGGATCCGGTGCATTAGTGCTGGTATGATCGCACCCGCCATGTTCCTTTCGCTTTATTCTTTTAAACTGCCACGTCCTGTGAAGCAGTTTGGCTTTTCTGGACCCGAATTCATTCTAAGCGTCAATTCATGAATTTCCTCTCATCCTTTTATTTATTTACTTTTATATTTTTTTCTTGTTGCTTTGCACCTTTTTTTTCCCTCGTCGCACAACTCTCAATTATCCTGAAATTGATCCTTCACGCTTGCGCTTATGCATTTGCGCCGACAACTTTGACCGACGATCCGGGCTTCGATCCAGCCGTACCGTTCCTGACTTGTCTCGCGCCTTCAGATCCGCCTTCATGCTTCGATGAGAAGCAAAATATAAAGCAATCGTTCCGACGGAGCTAAATTACTACAGCATAAAGAACGAAGGGAAAATTTGGATTTCGAAACAAAAAAGGGAGGGGTGCAACACGAGGATTTCCCAGGGGGTCACCTAGGGGTGTCAACGGGCCGGGTCCGGGCCGGAATTCATTATTCCGGACCCGGACCCGGAGCCGACCCGTTTACCCGACGGGTCTTTTATTCGGTGTTCCGGATCCGGACCCGGCGAGTCTCGGATCCGGGTCGGGTCTACCCGAACAAATTTGCCAAAATTTATAATTTCTAACAAAAAAGAGAAAAAGATATATTTGTAAACAAATTTCTAGCTAATGCAAAGAAAAAACCAAATAAGAAAATAAATCAAATTGATTTTACTCAAATACATCATCCTAATCAAATTATATTGATAATATATATTTTTTATAAATTATTAAATCATTTATATCCGGATCCGGGTCTAATACGGGTCGGAATACTATATTCCGTATCCGACCCGTTTTTTTGTTTGAAAAAACGGATCCGGATCCGGATAACGGAATTAAATCCCTACCCATACCCGCAAAAATTTCAGGGATCCGATCCGGATCCGGGTGTAGACCCGACCCGTTGACCGGCCTAGGGTCACCCATCCTAGTACTACTGTCGCCCAAGCACGCTTAACTTCGAAGTTCTGATGGGATCCGGTGCATTAGTGCTGGTATGATCACACCCGCCATGTTCCTTTCGCTTTATTCTTTTAAACTGCCACGTCCTGTGAAGCAGTTTGGCTTTTCTGGACCCGAATTCATTCTAAGCGTCAATTCATGAATTTCCTCTCATCCTTTTATTTATTTACTTTTATATTTTTTTCTTGTTGCTTTGCACCTTTTTTTTCCCTCGTCGCACAACTCTCAATTATCCTGAAATTGATCCTTCACGCTTGCGCTTATGCATTTGCGCCGACAACATTGACCGACGATCCGGGCTTCGATTCAGCCGTACCGTTCCTGACTTGTCTCGCGCCTTCAGATCCGCCTTCATGCTTCGATGAGAAGCAAAATATAAAGCAATCGTTCCGACGGAGCTAAATTACTACAGCATAAAGAACGAAGGGAAAATTTGGATTTCGAAACAAAAAAGGGAGGGGTGCAACACGAGGATTTCCCAGGGGGTCACCTAGGGGTGTCAACGGGCCGGGTCCGGGCCGGAATTCTTTATTCCGGACCCGGACCCGGATCCGACCCGTTTACCCGACGGGTCTTTTATTCGGTGTTCCGGATCCGGACCCGGCGAGTCTCGGATCCGGGTCGGGTCTACCCGAACAAATTTGCCAAAATTTATAATTTCTAACAAAAAAGAGAAAAAGATATATTTGTAAACTAATTTCTAGCTAATGCAAAGAAAAAACCAAATAAGAAAATAAATCAAATTGATTTTACTCAAATACATCATCCTAATCAAATTATATTGATAATATATATTTTTTATAAATTATTAAATCATTTATATCCGGATCCGGGTCTAGTACGGGTCGGAATACTATATTCCGTATCCGACCCGTTTTTTTGTTTGAAAAAACGGATCCGGATCCGGATAACGGAATTAAATCCTTACCCATACCAGCAAAAATTTCAAGGATCCGATCCGGATCCGGGTGTAGACCCGACCCGTTGACCGGCCTAGGGTCACCCATCCTAGTACTACTGTCGCCCAAGCACGCTTAACTTCGAAGTTCTGATGGGATCCGGTGCATTAGTGCTGGTATGATCGCACCCGCCATGTTCCTTTCGCTTTATTCTTTTAAACTGCCACGTCCTGTGAAGCAGTTTGGCTTTTCTGGACCCGAATTCATTCTAAGCGTCAATTCATGAATTTCTTCTCATCCTTTTATTTATTTACTTTTATATTTTTTTCTTGTTGCTTTGCACCTTTTTTTTCCCTCGTCGCACAACTCTCAATTATCCTGAAATTGATCCTTCACGCTTGCGCTTATACATTTGCGCCGACAACTTTGACCGACGATCCGGGCTTCGATCCAGCCGTACCGTTCCTGACTTGTCTCGCGCCTTCAGATCCGCCTTCATGCTTCGATAAGAAGCAAAATATAAAGCAATCGTTCCGACGGAGCTAAATTACTACAGCATAAAGAACGAAGGGGAAATTTGGATTTCGAAACAAAAAAGGGAGGGGTGCAACACGAGGACTTCCCAGGGGGTCACCCATCCTAGTACTACTCTCGCCCAAGCATGCTTAACTTCGGAGTTCTGATGGGATCCGGTGCATTAGTGCTGGTATGATCGCACCCACCATGTTCCTTTCGCTTTATTCTTTTAAACTGCCCCGTCCTGTGAAGCAGTGTGGCTTTTCTGGACCCGAATTCATTTTAAGCGTCAATTCAAGAATTTCCCCTCATCCTTTTATTTATTTACTTTTACATTTTTTTCTTGTTGATTTGCACCATTTTTTTTTCCCTCGTCGCGCAACTCTCAATTATTCTGAAATTGATCCTTCACGCTTGCACTTATACATTTGCGCCGACAACTTTGACCGACGATCCGGGTTTCGATCCAGCCGTACCGTTCCTGACTTGTCTCGCGCCTTCAGATCCGCCTTCATGCTTCGATGAGAAGCAAAATATAAAGCAATCGTTCCGACGGAGCTAAATTACTACAGCATAAAGAACGAAGGGGAAATTTGGATTTCGAAACAAAAAAGGGAGGGGTGCAACACGAGGATTTCCCAGGGGGTCACCTAGGGGTGTCAACGGGCCGGGTCCGGGCCGGAATTCATTATTCCGGACCCGGACCCGGATCCGACCCGTTTACCCGACGGGTCTTTTATTCTGTGTTCCGGATCCGGACCCGGCGAGTCTCGGATCCGGGTCGGGTCTACCCGAACAAATTTGCCAAAATTTATAATTTCTAACAAAAAAGAAAAAAAAATATATTTGTAAACTAATTTCTAACTAATGCAAAGAAAAAACCAAATAAGAAAATAAATCAAATTGATTTTACTCAAATACATCATCCTAATCAAATTATATTGATAATATATATTTTTTATAAATTATTAAATCATTTATATCCGGATCCGGGTCTAGTACGGGTCGGAATACTATATTCCGTATCCGACCCGTTTTTTTGTTTGAAAAAACGGATCCGGATCCGGATAACGGAATTAAATCCCTACCCATACCCGAAAAAATTTCAGCGATCCGATCCGGATCCGGGTCTAGACCCGACCCGTTGACAGGCCTAGGGTCACCCATCCTAGTACTACTGTCGCCCAAGCACGCTTAACTTCGGAGTTCTGATGGGATCCGGTGCATTAGTGCTGGTATGATCGCACCCGCCATGTTCCTTTCGCTTTATTCTTTTAAACTGCCACGTCCTGTGAAGCAGTTTGGCTTTTCTGGACCCGAATTCATTCTAAGCGTCAATTCATGAATTTCCTCTCATCCTTTTATTTATTTACTTTTATATTTTTTTCTTGTTGCTTTGCACCTTTTTTTTCCCTCGTCGCACAACTCTCAATTATCCTGAAATTGATCCTTCACGCTTCCGCTTATACATTTGCGCCGACAACTTTGACCGACGATCCGGGCTTCGATCCAGCCGTACCGTTCCTGACTTGTCTCGCGCCTTCAGATCCGCCTTCATGCTTCGATGAGAAGCAAAATATCAAGCAATCGTTCCGACGGAGCTAAATTACTACAGCATAAAGAACGAAGGGGAAATTTGGATTTCGAAACAAAAAAGGGAGGGGTGCAACACGAGGACTTCCCAGGGGGTCACCCATCCTAGTACTACTCTCGCCCAAGCACGCTTAACTTCGGAGTTCTGATGGGATCCGGTGCATTAGTGCTGGTATGATCGCACCCGCCATGTTCCTTTCGCTTTATTCTTTTAAACTGCCCCGTCCTGTGAAGCAGTGTGGCTTTTCTGGACCCGAATTCATTTTAAGCGTCAATTCAAGAATTTCCCCTCATCCTTTTATTTATTTACTTTTACATTTTTTTCTTGTTGATTTGCACCATTTTTTTTTCCCTCGTCGCGCAACTCTCAATTATCCTGAAATTGATCCTTCACGCTTGCGCTTATACATTTGCGCCGACAACTTTGACCGACGATCCGGGCTTCGATCCAGCCGTACCGTTCCTGACTTGTCTCGCGCCTTCAGATCCGCCTTCATGCTTCGATGAGAAGCAAAATATAAAGCAATCGTTCCGACGGAGCTAAATTACTACAGCATAAAGAACGAAGGGAAAATTTGGATTTCGAAACAAAAAAGGGAGGGGTGCAACACGAGGATTTCCCAGGGGGTCACCTAGGGGTGTCAACGGGCCGGGTCCGGGCCGGAATTCATTATTCCGGACCCGGACCCGGAGCCGACCCGTTTACCCGACGGGTCTTTTATTCGGTGTTCCGGATCCGGACCCGGCGAGTCTCGGATCCGGGTCGGGTCTACCCGAACAAATTTGCCAAAATTTATAATTTCTAACAAAAAAGAGAAAAAGATATATTTGTAAACTAATTTCTAGCTAATGCAAAGAAAAAACCAAATAAGAAAATAAATCAAATTGATTTTACTCAAATACATCATCCTAATCAAATTATATTGATAATATATATTTTTTATAAATTATTAAATCATTTATATCCGAATCCGGGTCTAATACGGGTCGGAATACTATATTCCGTATCCGACCCGTTTTTTTGTTTGAAAAAACGGATCCGGATCCGGATAACGGAATTAAATCCCTACCCATACCCGCAAAAATTTCAGGGATCCGATCCGGATCCGGGTGTAGACCCGACCCGTTGACCGGCCTAGGGTCACCCATCCTAGTACTACTGTCGCCCAAGCACGCTTAACTTCGAAGTTCTGATGGGATCCGGTGCATTAGTGCTGGTATGATCGCACCCGCCATGTTCCTTTCGCTTTATTCTTTTAAACTGCCACGTCCTGTGAAGCAGTTTGGCTTTTCTGGACCCGAATTCATTCTAAGCGTCAATTCATGAATTTCCTCTCATCCTTTTATTTATTTACTTTTATATTTTTTTCTTGTTGCTTTGCACCTTTTTTTTCCCTCGTCGCACAACTCTCAATTATCCTGAAATTGATCCTTCACGCTTGCGCTTATGCATTTGCGCCGACAACTTTGACCGACGATCCGGGCTTCGATCCAGCCGTACCGTTCCTGACTTGTCTCGCGCCTTCAGATCCGCCTTCATGCTTCGATGAGAAGCAAAATATAAAGCAATCGTTCCGACGGAGCTAAATTACTACAGCATAAAGAACGAAGGGGAAATTTGGATTTCGAAACAAAAAAGGGAGGGGTGCAACACGAGGATTTCCCAGGGGGTCACCTAGGGGTGTCAACGGGCCGGGTCCGGGCCGGAATTCATTATTCCGGACCCGGACCCGGATCCGACCCGTTTACCCGACGGGTCTTTTATTCTGTGTTCCGGATCCGGACCCGGCGAGTCTCGGATCCGGGTCGGGTCTACCCGAACAAATTTGCCAAAATTTATAATTTCTAACAAAAAAGAGAAAAAAATATATTTGTAAACTAATTTCTAACTAATGCAAAGAAAAAACCAAATAAGAAAATAAATCAAATTGATTTTACTCAAATACATCATCCTAATCAAATTATATTGATAATATATATTTTTTATAAATTATTAAATCATTTATATCCGGATCCGGGTCTAATACGGGTCGGAATACTATATTCCGTATCCGACCCATTTTTTTGTTTGAAAAAACGGATCCGGATCCGGATAACGGAATTAAATCCCTACCCATACCCGAAAAAATTTCAGCGATCCGATCCGGATCCGGGTCTAGACCCGACCCGTTGACAGGCCTAGGGTCACCCATCCTAGTACTACTGTCGCCCAAGCACGCTTAACTTCGGAGTTCTGATGGGATCCGGTGCATTAGTGCTGGTATGATCGCACCCGCCATGTTTCTTTCGCTTTATTCTTTTAAACTGCCACGTCCTGTGAAGCAGTTTGGCTTTTCTGGACCCGAATTCATTTTAAGCGTCAATTCAAGAATTTCCCCTCATCCTTTTATTTATTTACTTTTACATTTTTTTCTTGTTGATTTGCACCATTTTTTTTTCCCTCGTCGCGCAACTCTCAATTATTCTGAAATTGATCCTTCACGCTTGCACTTATACATTTGCGCCGACAACTTTGACCGACGATCCGGGCTTCGATCCAGCCGTACCGTTCCTGACTTGTCTCGCGCCTTCAGATCCGCCTTCATGCTTCGATAAGAAGCAAAATATAAAGCAATCGTTCCGACGGAGCTAAATTACTACAGCATAAAGAACGAAGGGGAAATTTGGATTTCGAAACAAAAAAGGGAGGGGTGCAACACGAGGACTTCCCAGGGGGTCACCCATCCTAGTACTACTCTCGCCCAAGCATGCTTAACTTCGGAGTTCTGATGGGATCCGGTGCATTAGTGCTGGTATGATCGCACCCACCATGTTCCTTTCGCTTTATTCTTTTAAACTGCCCCGTCCTGTGAAGCAGTGTGGCTTTTCTGGACCCGAATTCATTTTAAGCGTCAATTCAAGAATTTCCCCTCATCCTTTTATTTATTTACTTTTACATTTTTTTCTTGTTGATTTGCACCATTTTTTTTTCCCTCGTCGCGCAACTCTCAATTATTCTGAAATTGATCCTTCACGCTTGCACTTATACATTTGCGCCGACAACTTTGACCGACGATCCGGGTTTCGATCCAGCCGTACCGTTCCTGACTTGTCTCGCGCCTTCAGATCCGCCTTCATGCTTCGATGAGAAGCAAAATATAAAGCAATCGTTCCGACGGAGCTAAATTACTACAGCATAAAGAACGAAGGGGAAATTTGGATTTCGAAACAAAAAAGGGAGGGGTGCAACACGAGGATTTCCCAGGGGGTCACCTAGGGGTGTCAACGGGCCGGGTCCGGGCCGGAATTCATTATTCCGGACCCGGACCCGGAGCCGACCCGTTTACCCGACGGGTCTTTTATTCGGTGTTCCGGATCCGGACCCGGCGAGTCTCGGATCCGGGTCGGGTCTACCCGAACAAATTTGCCAAAATTTATAATTTCTAACAAAAAAGAGAAAAAGATATATTTGTAAACTAATTTCTAGCTAATGCAAAGAAAAAACCAAATAAGAAAATAAATCAAATTGATTTTACTCAAATACATCATCCTAATCAAATTATATTGATAATATATATTTTTTATAAATTATTAAATCATTTATATCCGAATCCGGGTCTAATACGGGTCGGAATACTATATTCCGTATCCGACCCGTTTTTTTGTTTGAAAAAACGGATCCGGATCCGGATAACGGAATTAAATCCCTACCCATACCCGCAAAAATTTCAGGGATCCGATCCGGATCCGGGTGTAGACCCGACCCGTTGACCGGCCTAGGGTCACCCATCCTAGTACTACTGTCGCCCAAGCACGCTTAACTTCGAAGTTCTGATGGGATCCGGTGCATTAGTGCTGGTATGATCGCACCCGCCATGTTCCTTTCGCTTTATTCTTTTAAACTGCCACGTCCTGTGAAGCAGTTTGGCTTTTCTGGACCCGAATTCATTCTAAGCGTCAATTCATGAATTTCCTCTCATCCTTTTATTTATTTACTTTTATATTTTTTTCTTGTTGCTTTGCACCTTTTTTTTCCCTCGTCGCACAACTCTCAATTATCCTGAAATTGATCCTTCACGCTTGCGCTTATGCATTTGCGCCGACAACTTTGACCGACGATCCGGGCTTCGATCCAGCCGTACCGTTCCTGACTTGTCTCGCGCCTTCAGATCCGCCTTCATGCTTCGATGAGAAGCAAAATATAAAGCAATCGTTCCGACGGAGCTAAATTACTACAGCATAAAGAACGAAGGGAAAATTTGGATTTCGAAACAAAAAAGGGAGGGGTGCAACACGAGGATTTCCCAGGGGGTCACCTAGGGGTGTCAACGGGCCGGGTCCGGGCCGGAATTCATTATTCCGGACCCGGACCCGGAGCCGACCCGTTTACCCGACGGGTCTTTTATTCGGTGTTCCGGATCCGGACCCGGCGAGTCTCGGATCCGGGTCGGGTCTACCCGAACAAATTTGCCAAAATTTATAATTTCTAACAAAAAAGAGAAAAAGATATATTTGTAAACAAATTTCTAGCTAATGCAAAGAAAAAACCAAATAAGAAAATAAATCAAATTGATTTTACTCAAATACATCATCCTAATCAAATTATATTGATAATATATATTTTTTATAAATTATTAAATCATTTATATCCGGATCCGGGTCTAATACGGGTCGGAATACTATATTCCGTATCCGACCCGTTTTTTTGTTTGAAAAAACGGATCCGGATCCGGATAACGGAATTAAATCCCTACCCATACCCGCAAAAATTTCAGGGATCCGATCCGGATCCGGGTGTAGACCCGACCCGTTGACCGGCCTAGGGTCACCCATCCTAGTACTACTGTCGCCCAAGCACGCTTAACTTCGAAGTTCTGATGGGATCCGGTGCATTAGTGCTGGTATGATCACACCCGCCATGTTCCTTTCGCTTTATTCTTTTAAACTGCCACGTCCTGTGAAGCAGTTTGGCTTTTCTGGACCCGAATTCATTCTAAGCGTCAATTCATGAATTTCCTCTCATCCTTTTATTTATTTACTTTTATATTTTTTTCTTGTTGCTTTGCACCTTTTTTTTCCCTCGTCGCACAACTCTCAATTATCCTGAAATTGATCCTTCACGCTTGCGCTTATGCATTTGCGCCGACAACATTGACCGACGATCCGGGCTTCGATTCAGCCGTACCGTTCCTGACTTGTCTCGCGCCTTCAGATCCGCCTTCATGCTTCGATGAGAAGCAAAATATAAAGCAATCGTTCCGACGGAGCTAAATTACTACAGCATAAAGAACGAAGGGAAAATTTGGATTTCGAAACAAAAAAGGGAGGGGTGCAACACGAGGATTTCCCAGGGGGTCACCTAGGGGTGTCAACGGGCCGGGTCCGGGCCGGAATTCTTTATTCCGGACCCGGACCCGGATCCGACCCGTTTACCCGACGGGTCTTTTATTCGGTGTTCCGGATCCGGACCCGGCGAGTCTCGGATCCGGGTCGGGTCTACCCGAACAAATTTGCCAAAATTTATAATTTCTAACAAAAAAGAGAAAAAGATATATTTGTAAACTAATTTCTAGCTAATGCAAAGAAAAAACCAAATAAGAAAATAAATCAAATTGATTTTACTCAAATACATCATCCTAATCAAATTATATTGATAATATATATTTTTTATAAATTATTAAATCATTTATATCCGGATCCGGGTCTAGTACGGGTCGGAATACTATATTCCGTATCCGACCCGTTTTTTTGTTTGAAAAAACGGATCCGGATCCGGATAACGGAATTAAATCCTTACCCATACCAGCAAAAATTTCAAGGATCCGATCCGGATCCGGGTGTAGACCCGACCCGTTGACCGGCCTAGGGTCACCCATCCTAGTACTACTGTCGCCCAAGCACGCTTAACTTCGAAGTTCTGATGGGATCCGGTGCATTAGTGCTGGTATGATCGCACCCGCCATGTTCCTTTCGCTTTATTCTTTTAAACTGCCACGTCCTGTGAAGCAGTTTGGCTTTTCTGGACCCGAATTCATTCTAAGCGTCAATTCATGAATTTCTTCTCATCCTTTTATTTATTTACTTTTATATTTTTTTCTTGTTGCTTTGCACCTTTTTTTTCCCTCGTCGCACAACTCTCAATTATCCTGAAATTGATCCTTCACGCTTGCGCTTATACATTTGCGCCGACAACTTTGACCGACGATCCGGGCTTCGATCCAGCCGTACCGTTCCTGACTTGTCTCGCGCCTTCAGATCCGCCTTCATGCTTCGATAAGAAGCAAAATATAAAGCAATCGTTCCGACGGAGCTAAATTACTACAGCATAAAGAACGAAGGGGAAATTTGGATTTCGAAACAAAAAAGGGAGGGGTGCAACACGAGGACTTCCCAGGGGGTCACCCATCCTAGTACTACTCTCGCCCAAGCATGCTTAACTTCGGAGTTCTGATGGGATCCGGTGCATTAGTGCTGGTATGATCGCACCCACCATGTTCCTTTCGCTTTATTCTTTTAAACTGCCCCGTCCTGTGAAGCAGTGTGGCTTTTCTGGACCCGAATTCATTTTAAGCGTCAATTCAAGAATTTCCCCTCATCCTTTTATTTATTTACTTTTACATTTTTTTCTTGTTGATTTGCACCATTTTTTTTTCCCTCGTCGCGCAACTCTCAATTATTCTGAAATTGATCCTTCACGCTTGCACTTATACATTTGCGCCGACAACTTTGACCGACGATCCGGGTTTCGATCCAGCCGTACCGTTCCTGACTTGTCTCGCGCCTTCAGATCCGCCTTCATGCTTCGATGAGAAGCAAAATATAAAGCAATCGTTCCGACGGAGCTAAATTACTACAGCATAAAGAACGAAGGGGAAATTTGGATTTCGAAACAAAAAAGGGAGGGGTGCAACACGAGGATTTCCCAGGGGGTCACCTAGGGGTGTCAACGGGCCGGGTCCGGGCCGGAATTCATTATTCCGGACCCGGACCCGGATCCGACCCGTTTACCCGACGGGTCTTTTATTCTGTGTTCCGGATCCGGACCCGGCGAGTCTCGGATCCGGGTCGGGTCTACCCGAACAAATTTGCCAAAATTTATAATTTCTAACAAAAAAGAAAAAAAAATATATTTGTAAACTAATTTCTAACTAATGCAAAGAAAAAACCAAATAAGAAAATAAATCAAATTGATTTTACTCAAATACATCATCCTAATCAAATTATATTGATAATATATATTTTTTATAAATTATTAAATCATTTATATCCGGATCCGGGTCTAGTACGGGTCGGAATACTATATTCCGTATCCGACCCGTTTTTTTGTTTGAAAAAACGGATCCGGATCCGGATAACGGAATTAAATCCCTACCCATACCCGAAAAAATTTCAGCGATCCGATCCGGATCCGGGTCTAGACCCGACCCGTTGACAGGCCTAGGGTCACCCATCCTAGTACTACTGTCGCCCAAGCACGCTTAACTTCGGAGTTCTGATGGGATCCGGTGCATTAGTGCTGGTATGATCGCACCCGCCATGTTCCTTTCGCTTTATTCTTTTAAACTGCCACGTCCTGTGAAGCAGTTTGGCTTTTCTGGACCCGAATTCATTCTAAGCGTCAATTCATGAATTTCCTCTCATCCTTTTATTTATTTACTTTTATATTTTTTTCTTGTTGCTTTGCACCTTTTTTTTCCCTCGTCGCACAACTCTCAATTATCCTGAAATTGATCCTTCACGCTTCCGCTTATACATTTGCGCCGACAACTTTGACCGACGATCCGGGCTTCGATCCAGCCGTACCGTTCCTGACTTGTCTCGCGCCTTCAGATCCGCCTTCATGCTTCGATGAGAAGCAAAATATCAAGCAATCGTTCCGACGGAGCTAAATTACTACAGCATAAAGAACGAAGGGGAAATTTGGATTTCGAAACAAAAAAGGGAGGGGTGCAACACGAGGACTTCCCAGGGGGTCACCCATCCTAGTACTACTCTCGCCCAAGCACGCTTAACTTCGGAGTTCTGATGGGATCCGGTGCATTAGTGCTGGTATGATCGCACCCGCCATGTTCCTTTCGCTTTATTCTTTTAAACTGCCCCGTCCTGTGAAGCAGTGTGGCTTTTCTGGACCCGAATTCATTTTAAGCGTCAATTCAAGAATTTCCCCTCATCCTTTTATTTATTTACTTTTACATTTTTTTCTTGTTGATTTGCACCATTTTTTTTTCCCTCGTCGCGCAACTCTCAATTATCCTGAAATTGATCCTTCACGCTTGCGCTTATACATTTGCGCCGACAACTTTGACCGACGATCCGGGCTTCGATCCAGCCGTACCGTTCCTGACTTGTCTCGCGCCTTCAGATCCGCCTTCATGCTTCGATGAGAAGCAAAATATAAAGCAATCGTTCCGACGGAGCTAAATTACTACAGCATAAAGAACGAAGGGAAAATTTGGATTTCGAAACAAAAAAGGGAGGGGTGCAACACGAGGATTTCCCAGGGGGTCACCTAGGGGTGTCAACGGGCCGGGTCCGGGCCGGAATTCATTATTCCGGACCCGGACCCGGAGCCGACCCGTTTACCCGACGGGTCTTTTATTCGGTGTTCCGGATCCGGACCCGGCGAGTCTCGGATCCGGGTCGGGTCTACCCGAACAAATTTGCCAAAATTTATAATTTCTAACAAAAAAGAGAAAAAGATATATTTGTAAACTAATTTCTAGCTAATGCAAAGAAAAAACCAAATAAGAAAATAAATCAAATTGATTTTACTCAAATACATCATCCTAATCAAATTATATTGATAATATATATTTTTTATAAATTATTAAATCATTTATATCCGAATCCGGGTCTAATACGGGTCGGAATACTATATTCCGTATCCGACCCGTTTTTTTGTTTGAAAAAACGGATCCGGATCCGGATAACGGAATTAAATCCCTACCCATACCCGCAAAAATTTCAGGGATCCGATCCGGATCCGGGTGTAGACCCGACCCGTTGACCGGCCTAGGGTCACCCATCCTAGTACTACTGTCGCCCAAGCACGCTTAACTTCGAAGTTCTGATGGGATCCGGTGCATTAGTGCTGGTATGATCGCACCCGCCATGTTCCTTTCGCTTTATTCTTTTAAACTGCCACGTCCTGTGAAGCAGTTTGGCTTTTCTGGACCCGAATTCATTCTAAGCGTCAATTCATGAATTTCCTCTCATCCTTTTATTTATTTACTTTTATATTTTTTTCTTGTTGCTTTGCACCTTTTTTTTCCCTCGTCGCACAACTCTCAATTATCCTGAAATTGATCCTTCACGCTTGCGCTTATGCATTTGCGCCGACAACTTTGACCGACGATCCGGGCTTCGATCCAGCCGTACCGTTCCTGACTTGTCTCGCGCCTTCAGATCCGCCTTCATGCTTCGATGAGAAGCAAAATATAAAGCAATCGTTCCGACGGAGCTAAATTACTACAGCATAAAGAACGAAGGGGAAATTTGGATTTCGAAACAAAAAAGGGAGGGGTGCAACACGAGGATTTCCCAGGGGGTCACCTAGGGGTGTCAACGGGCCGGGTCCGGGCCGGAATTCATTATTCCGGACCCGGACCCGGATCCGACCCGTTTACCCGACGGGTCTTTTATTCTGTGTTCCGGATCCGGACCCGGCGAGTCTCGGATCCGGGTCGGGTCTACCCGAACAAATTTGCCAAAATTTATAATTTCTAACAAAAAAGAGAAAAAAATATATTTGTAAACTAATTTCTAACTAATGCAAAGAAAAAACCAAATAAGAAAATAAATCAAATTGATTTTACTCAAATACATCATCCTAATCAAATTATATTGATAATATATATTTTTTATAAATTATTAAATCATTTATATCCGGATCCGGGTCTAATACGGGTCGGAATACTATATTCCGTATCCGACCCATTTTTTTGTTTGAAAAAACGGATCCGGATCCGGATAACGGAATTAAATCCCTACCCATACCCGAAAAAATTTCAGCGATCCGATCCGGATCCGGGTCTAGACCCGACCCGTTGACAGGCCTAGGGTCACCCATCCTAGTACTACTGTCGCCCAAGCACGCTTAACTTCGGAGTTCTGATGGGATCCGGTGCATTAGTGCTGGTATGATCGCACCCGCCATGTTTCTTTCGCTTTATTCTTTTAAACTGCCACGTCCTGTGAAGCAGTTTGGCTTTTCTGGACCCGAATTCATTTTAAGCGTCAATTCAAGAATTTCCCCTCATCCTTTTATTTATTTACTTTTACATTTTTTTCTTGTTGATTTGCACCATTTTTTTTTCCCTCGTCGCGCAACTCTCAATTATTCTGAAATTGATCCTTCACGCTTGCACTTATACATTTGCGCCGACAACTTTGACCGACGATCCGGGCTTCGATCCAGCCGTACCGTTCCTGACTTGTCTCGCGCCTTCAGATCCGCCTTCATGCTTCGATAAGAAGCAAAATATAAAGCAATCGTTCCGACGGAGCTAAATTACTACAGCATAAAGAACGAAGGGGAAATTTGGATTTCGAAACAAAAAAGGGAGGGGTGCAACACGAGGACTTCCCAGGGGGTCACCCATCCTAGTACTACTCTCGCCCAAGCATGCTTAACTTCGGAGTTCTGATGGGATCCGGTGCATTAGTGCTGGTATGATCGCACCCACCATGTTCCTTTCGCTTTATTCTTTTAAACTGCCCCGTCCTGTGAAGCAGTGTGGCTTTTCTGGACCCGAATTCATTTTAAGCGTCAATTCAAGAATTTCCCCTCATCCTTTTATTTATTTACTTTTACATTTTTTTCTTGTTGATTTGCACCATTTTTTTTTCCCTCGTCGCGCAACTCTCAATTATTCTGAAATTGATCCTTCACGCTTGCACTTATACATTTGCGCCGACAACTTTGACCGACGATCCGGGTTTCGATCCAGCCGTACCGTTCCTGACTTGTCTCGCGCCTTCAGATCCGCCTTCATGCTTCGATGAGAAGCAAAATATAAAGCAATCGTTCCGACGGAGCTAAATTACTACAGCATAAAGAACGAAGGGGAAATTTGGATTTCGAAACAAAAAAGGGAGGGGTGCAACACGAGGATTTCCCAGGGGGTCACCTAGGGGTGTCAACGGGCCGGGTCCGGGCCGGAATTCATTATTCCGGACCCGGACCCGGAGCCGACCCGTTTACCCGACGGGTCTTTTATTCGGTGTTCCGGATCCGGACCCGGCGAGTCTCGGATCCGGGTCGGGTCTACCCGAACAAATTTGCCAAAATTTATAATTTCTAACAAAAAAGAGAAAAAGATATATTTGTAAACTAATTTCTAGCTAATGCAAAGAAAAAACCAAATAAGAAAATAAATCAAATTGATTTTACTCAAATACATCATCCTAATCAAATTATATTGATAATATATATTTTTTATAAATTATTAAATCATTTATATCCGAATCCGGGTCTAATACGGGTCGGAATACTATATTCCGTATCCGACCCGTTTTTTTGTTTGAAAAAACGGATCCGGATCCGGATAACGGAATTAAATCCCTACCCATACCCGCAAAAATTTCAGGGATCCGATCCGGATCCGGGTGTAGACCCGACCCGTTGACCGGCCTAGGGTCACCCATCCTAGTACTACTGTCGCCCAAGCACGCTTAACTTCGAAGTTCTGATGGGATCCGGTGCATTAGTGCTGGTATGATCGCACCCGCCATGTTCCTTTCGCTTTATTCTTTTAAACTGCCACGTCCTGTGAAGCAGTTTGGCTTTTCTGGACCCGAATTCATTCTAAGCGTCAATTCATGAATTTCCTCTCATCCTTTTATTTATTTACTTTTATATTTTTTTCTTGTTGCTTTGCACCTTTTTTTTCCCTCGTCGCACAACTCTCAATTATCCTGAAATTGATCCTTCACGCTTGCGCTTATGCATTTGCGCCGACAACTTTGACCGACGATCCGGGCTTCGATCCAGCCGTACCGTTCCTGACTTGTCTCGCGCCTTCAGATCCGCCTTCATGCTTCGATGAGAAGCAAAATATAAAGCAATCGTTCCGACGGAGCTAAATTACTACAGCATAAAGAACGAAGGGAAAATTTGGATTTCGAAACAAAAAAGGGAGGGGTGCAACACGAGGATTTCCCAGGGGGTCACCTAGGGGTGTCAACGGGCCGGGTCCGGGCCGGAATTCATTATTCCGGACCCGGACCCGGAGCCGACCCGTTTACCCGACGGGTCTTTTATTCGGTGTTCCGGATCCGGACCCGGCGAGTCTCGGATCCGGGTCGGGTCTACCCGAACAAATTTGCCAAAATTTATAATTTCTAACAAAAAAGAGAAAAAGATATATTTGTAAACAAATTTCTAGCTAATGCAAAGAAAAAACCAAATAAGAAAATAAATCAAATTGATTTTACTCAAATACATCATCCTAATCAAATTATATTGATAATATATATTTTTTATAAATTATTAAATCATTTATATCCGGATCCGGGTCTAATACGGGTCGGAATACTATATTCCGTATCCGACCCGTTTTTTTGTTTGAAAAAACGGATCCGGATCCGGATAACGGAATTAAATCCCTACCCATACCCGCAAAAATTTCAGGGATCCGATCCGGATCCGGGTGTAGACCCGACCCGTTGACAGGCCTAGGGTCACCCATCCTAGTACTACTGTCGCCCAAGCACGCTTAACTTCGAAGTTCTGATGGGATCCGGTGCATTAGTGCTGGTATGATCGCACCCGCCATGTTCCTTTCGCTTTATTCTTTTAAACTGCCACGTCCTGTGAAGCAGTTTGGCTTTTCTGGACCCGAATTCATTCTAAGCGTCAATTCATGAATTTCCTCTCATCCTTTTATTTATTTACTTTTATATTTTTTTCTTGTTGCTTTGCACCTTTTTTTTCCCTCGTCGCACAACTCTCAATTATCCTGAAATTGATCCTTCACGCTTGCGCTTATGCATTTGCGCCGACAACATTGACCGACGATCCGGGCTTCGATTCAGCCGTACCGTTCCTGACTTGTCTCGCGCCTTCAGATCCGCCTTCATGCTTCGATGAGAAGCAAAATATAAAGCAATCGTTCCGACGGAGCTAAATTACTACAGCATAAAGAACGAAGGGAAAATTTGGATTTCGAAACAAAAAAGGGAGGGGTGCAACACGAGGATTTCCCAGGGGGTCACCTAGGGGTGTCAACGGGCCGGGTCCGGGCCGGAATTCATTATTCCGGACCCGGACCCGGAGCCGACCCGTTTACCCGACGGGTCTTTTATTCGGTGTTCCGGATCCGGACCCGGCGAGTCTCGGATCCGGGTCGGGTCTACCCGAACAAATTTGCCAAAATTTATAATTTCTAACAAAAAAGAGAAAAAGATATATTTGTAAACAAATTTCTAGCTAATGCAAAGAAAAAACCAAATAAGAAAATAAATCAAATTGATTTTACTCAAATACATCATCCTAATCAAATTATATTGATAATATATATTTTTTATAAATTATTAAATCATTTATATCCGGATCCGGGTCTAATACGGGTCGGAATACTATATTCCGTATCCGACCCGTTTTTTTGTTTGAAAAAACGGATCCGGATCCGGATAACGGAATTAAATCCCTACCCATACCCGCAAAAATTTCAGGGATCCGATCCGGATCCGGGTGTAGACCCGACCCGTTGACCGGCCTAGGGTCACCCATCCTAGTACTACTGTCGCCCAAGCACGCTTAACTTCGAAGTTCTGATGGGATCCGGTGCATTAGTGCTGGTATGATCGCACCCGCCATGTTCCTTTCGCTTTATTCTTTTAAACTGCCACGTCCTGTGAAGCAGTTTGGCTTTTCTGGACCCGAATTCATTCTAAGCGTCAATTCATGAATTTCCTCTCATCCTTTTATTTATTTACTTTTATATTTTTTTCTTGTTGCTTTGCACCTTTTTTTTCCCTCGTCGCACAACTCTCAATTATCCTGAAATTGATCCTTCACGCTTGCGCTTATGCATTTGCGCCGACAACTTTGACCGACGATCCGGGCTTCGATCCAGCCGTACCGTTCCTGACTTGTCTCGCGCCTTCAGATCCGCCTTCATGCTTCGATGAGAAGCAAAATATAAAGCAATCGTTCCGACGGAGCTAAATTACTACAGCATAAAGAACGAAGGGGAAATTTGGATTTCGAAACAAAAAAGGGAGGGGTGCAACACGAGGATTTCCCAGGGGGTCACCTAGGGGTGTCAACGGGCCGGGTCTGGGCCGGAATTCATTATTCCGGACCCGGACCCGGATCCGACCCGTTTACCCGACGGGTCTTTTATTCTGTGTTCCGGATCCGGACCCGGCGAGTCTCGGATCCGGGTCGGGTCTACCCGAACAAATTTGCCAAAATTTATAATTTCTAACAAAAAAGAGAAAAAAATATATTTGTAAACTAATTTCTAACTAATGCAAAGAAAAAACCAAATAAGAAAATAAATCAAATTGATTTTACTCAAATACATCATCCTAATCAAATTATATTGATAATATATATTTTTTATAAATTATTAAATCATTTATATCCGGATCCGGGTCTAATACGGGTCGGAATACTATATTCCGTATCCGACCCATTTTTTTGTTTGAAAAAACGGATCCGGATCCGGATAACGGAATTAAATCCCTACCCATACCCGAAAAAATTTCAGCGATCCGATCCGGATCCGGGTCTAGACCCGACCCGTTGACAGGCCTAGGGTCACCCATCCTAGTACTACTGTCGCCCAAGCACGCTTAACTTCGGAGTTCTGATGGGATCCGGTGCATTAGTGCTGGTATGATCGCACCCGCCATGTTTCTTTCGCTTTATTCTTTTAAACTGCCACGTCCTGTGAAGCAGTTTGGCTTTTCTGGACCCGAATTCATTTTAAGCGTCAATTCAAGAATTTCCCCTCATCCTTTTATTTATTTACTTTTACATTTTTTTCTTGTTGATTTGCACCATTTTTTTTTCCCTCGTCGCGCAACTCTCAATTATTCTGAAATTGATCCTTCACGCTTGCACTTATACATTTGCGCCGACAACTTTGACCGACGATCCGGGCTTCGATCCAGCCGTACCGTTCCTGACTTGTCTCGCGCCTTCAGATCCGCCTTCATGCTTCGATAAGAAGCAAAATATAAAGCAATCGTTCCGACGGAGCTAAATTACTACAGCATAAAGAACGAAGGGGAAATTTGGATTTCGAAACAAAAAAGGGAGGGGTGCAACACGAGGACTTCCCAGGGGGTCACCCATCCTAGTACTACTCTCGCCCAAGCATGCTTAACTTCGGAGTTCTGATGGGATCCGGTGCATTAGTGCTGGTATGATCGCACCCACCATGTTCCTTTCGCTTTATTCTTTTAAACTGCCCCGTCCTGTGAAGCAGTGTGGCTTTTCTGGACCCGAATTCATTTTAAGCGTCAATTCAAGAATTTCCCCTCATCCTTTTATTTATTTACTTTTACATTTTTTTCTTGTTGATTTGCACCATTTTTTTTTCCCTCGTCGCGCAACTCTCAATTATTCTGAAATTGATCCTTCACGCTTGCACTTATACATTTGCGCCGACAACTTTGACCGACGATCCGGGTTTCGATCCAGCCGTACCGTTCCTGACTTGTCTCGCGCCTTCAGATCCGCCTTCATGCTTCGATGAGAAGCAAAATATAAAGCAATCGTTCCGACGGAGCTAAATTACTACAGCATAAAGAACGAAGGGGAAATTTGGATTTCGAAACAAAAAAGGGAGGGGTGCAACACGAGGATTTCCCAGGGGGTCACCTAGGGGTGTCAACGGGCCGGGTCCGGGCCGGAATTCATTATTCCGGACCCGGACCCGGAGCCGACCCGTTTACCCGACGGGTCTTTTATTCGGTGTTCCGGATCCGGACCCGGCGAGTCTCGGATCCGGGTCGGGTCTACCCGAACAAATTTGCCAAAATTTATAATTTCTAACAAAAAAGAGAAAAAGATATATTTGTAAACAAATTTCTAGCTAATGCAAAGAAAAAACCAAATAAGAAAATAAATCAAATTGATTTTACTCAAATACATCATCCTAATCAAATTATATTGATAATATATATTTTTTATAAATTATTAAATCATTTATATCCGGATCCGGGTCTAGTACGGGTCGGAATACTATATTCCGTATCCGACCCGTTTTTTTGTTTGAAAAAACGGATCCGGATCCGGATAACGGAATTAAATCCCTACCCATACCCGCAAAAATTTCAGGGATCCGATCCGGATCCGGGTGTAGACCCGACCCGTTGACAGGCCTAGGGTCACCCATCCTAGTACTACTGTCGCCCAAGCACGCTTAACTTCGAAGTTCTGATGGGATCCGGTGCATTAGTGCTGGTATGATCGCACCCGCCATGTTCCTTTCGCTTTATTCTTTTAAACTGCCACGTCCTGTGAAGCAGTTTGGCTTTTCTGGACCCGAATTCATTCTAAGCGTCAATTCATGAATTTCCTCTCATCCTTTTATTTATTTACTTTTATATTTTTTTCTTGTTGCTTTGCACCTTTTTTTTCCCTCGTCGCACAACTCTCAATTATCCTGAAATTGATCCTTCACGCTTGCGCTTATGCATTTGCGCCGACAACATTGACCGACGATCCGGGCTTCGATTCAGCCGTACCGTTCCTGACTTGTCTCGCGCCTTCAGATCCGCCTTCATGCTTCGATGAGAAGCAAAATATAAAGCAATCGTTCCGACGGAGCTAAATTACTACAGCATAAAGAACGAAGGGAAAATTTGGATTTCGAAACAAAAAAGGGAGGGGTGCAACACGAGGATTTCCCAGGGGGTCACCTAGGGGTGTCAACGGGCCGGGTCCGGGCCGGAATTCATTATTCCGGACCTGGACCCGGAGCCGACCCGTTTACCCGACGGGTCTTTTATTCGGTGTTCCGGATCCGGACCCGGCGAGTCTCGGATCCGGGTCGGGTCTACCCGAACAAATTTGCCAAAATTTATAATTTCTAACAAAAAAGAGAAAAAGATATATTTGTAAACAAATTTCTAGCTAATGCAAAGAAAAAACCAAATAAGAAAATAAATCAAATTGATTTTACTCAAATACATCATCCTAATCAAATTATATTGATAATATATATTTTTTATAAATTATTAAATCATTTATATCCGGATCCGGGTCTAATACGGGTCGGAATACTATATTCCGTATCCGACCCGTTTTTTTGTTTGAAAAAACGGATCCGGATCCGGATAACGGAATTAAATCCCTACCCATACCCGCAAAAATTTCAGGGATCCGATCCGGATCCGGGTGTAGACCCGACCCGTTGACCGGCCTAGGGTCACCCATCCTAGTACTACTGTCGCCCAAGCACGCTTAACTTCGAAGTTCTGATGGGATCCGGTGCATTAGTGCTGGTATGATCGCACCCGCCATGTTCCTTTCGCTTTATTCTTTTAAACTGCCACGTCCTGTGAAGCAGTTTGGCTTTTCTGGACCCGAATTCATTCTAAGCGTCAATTCATGAATTTCCTCTCATCCTTTTATTTATTTACTTTTATATTTTTTTCTTGTTGCTTTGCACCTTTTTTTTCCCTCGTCGCACAACTCTCAATTATCCTGAAATTGATCCTTCACGCTTGCGCTTATGCATTTGCGCCGACAACTTTGACCGACGATCCGGGCTTCGATCCAGCCGTACCGTTCCTGACTTGTCTCGCGCCTTCAGATCCGCCTTCATGCTTCGATGAGAAGCAAAATATAAAGCAATCGTTCCGACGGAGCTAAATTACTACAGCATAAAGAACGAAGGGGAAATTTGGATTTCGAAACAAAAAAGGGAGGGGTGCAACACGAGGATTTCCCAGGGGGTCACCTAGGGGTGTCAACGGGCCGGGTCTGGGCCGGAATTCATTATTCCGGACCCGGACCCGGATCCGACCCGTTTACCCGACGGGTCTTTTATTCTGTGTTCCGGATCCGGACCCGGCGAGTCTCGGATCCGGGTCGGGTCTACCCGAACAAATTTGCCAAAATTTATAATTTCTAACAAAAAAGAGAAAAAAATATATTTGTAAACTAATTTCTAACTAATGCAAAGAAAAAACCAAATAAGAAAATAAATCAAATTGATTTTACTCAAATACATCATCCTAATCAAATTATATTGATAATATATATTTTTTATAAATTATTAAATCATTTATATCCGGATCCGGGTCTAATACGGGTCGGAATACTATATTCCGTATCCGACCCATTTTTTTGTTTGAAAAAACGGATCCGGATCCGGATAACGGAATTAAATCCCTACCCATACCCGAAAAAATTTCAGCGATCCGATCCGGATCCGGGTCTAGACCCGACCCGTTGACAGGCCTAGGGTCACCCATCCTAGTACTACTGTCGCCCAAGCACGCTTAACTTCGGAGTTCTGATGGGATCCGGTGCATTAGTGCTGGTATGATCGCACCCGCCATGTTTCTTTCGCTTTATTCTTTTAAACTGCCACGTCCTGTGAAGCAGTTTGGCTTTTCTGGACCCGAATTCATTTTAAGCGTCAATTCAAGAATTTCCCCTCATCCTTTTATTTATTTACTTTTACATTTTTTTCTTGTTGATTTGCACCATTTTTTTTTCCCTCGTCGCGCAACTCTCAATTATTCTGAAATTGATCCTTCACGCTTGCACTTATACATTTGCGCCGACAACTTTGACCGACGATCCGGGCTTCGATCCAGCCGTACCGTTCCTGACTTGTCTCGCGCCTTCAGATCCGCCTTCATGCTTCGATAAGAAGCAAAATATAAAGCAATCGTTCCGACGGAGCTAAATTACTACAGCATAAAGAACGAAGGGGAAATTTGGATTTCGAAACAAAAAAGGGAGGGGTGCAACACGAGGACTTCCCAGGGGGTCACCCATCCTAGTACTACTCTCGCCCAAGCATGCTTAACTTCGGAGTTCTGATGGGATCCGGTGCATTAGTGCTGGTATGATCGCACCCACCATGTTCCTTTCGCTTTATTCTTTTAAACTGCCCCGTCCTGTGAAGCAGTGTGGCTTTTCTGGACCCGAATTCATTTTAAGCGTCAATTCAAGAATTTCCCCTCATCCTTTTATTTATTTACTTTTACATTTTTTTCTTGTTGATTTGCACCATTTTTTTTTCCCTCGTCGCGCAACTCTCAATTATTCTGAAATTGATCCTTCACGCTTGCACTTATACATTTGCGCCGACAACTTTGACCGACGATCCGGGTTTCGATCCAGCCGTACCGTTCCTGACTTGTCTCGCGCCTTCAGATCCGCCTTCATGCTTCGATGAGAAGCAAAATATAAAGCAATCGTTCCGACGGAGCTAAATTACTACAGCATAAAGAACGAAGGGGAAATTTGGATTTCGAAACAAAAAAGGGAGGGGTGCAACACGAGGATTTCCCAGGGGGTCACCTAGGGGTGTCAACGGGCCGGGTCCGGGCCGGAATTCATTATTCCGGACCCGGACCCGGAGCCGACCCGTTTACCCGACGGGTCTTTTATTCGGTGTTCCGGATCCGGACCCGGCGAGTCTCGGATCCGGGTCGGGTCTACCCGAACAAATTTGCCAAAATTTATAATTTCTAACAAAAAAGAGAAAAAGATATATTTGTAAACTAATTTCTAGCTAATGCAAAGAAAAAACCAAATAAGAAAATAAATCAAATTGATTTTACTCAAATACATCATCCTAATCAAATTATATTGATAATATATATTTTTTATAAATTATTAAATCATTTATATCCGAATCCGGGTCTAATACGGGTCGGAATACTATATTCCGTATCCGACCCGTTTTTTTGTTTGAAAAAACGGATCCGGATCCGGATAACGGAATTAAATCCCTACCCATACCCGCAAAAATTTCAGGGATCCGATCCGGATCCGGGTGTAGACCCGACCCGTTGACCGGCCTAGGGTCACCCATCCTAGTACTACTGTCGCCCAAGCACGCTTAACTTCGAAGTTCTGATGGGATCCGGTGCATTAGTGCTGGTATGATCGCACCCGCCATGTTCCTTTCGCTTTATTCTTTTAAACTGCCACGTCCTGTGAAGCAGTTTGGCTTTTCTGGACCCGAATTCATTCTAAGCGTCAATTCATGAATTTCCTCTCATCCTTTTATTTATTTACTTTTATATTTTTTTCTTGTTGCTTTGCACCTTTTTTTTCCCTCGTCGCACAACTCTCAATTATCCTGAAATTGATCCTTCACGCTTGCGCTTATGCATTTGCGCCGACAACTTTGACCGACGATCCGGGCTTCGATCCAGCCGTACCGTTCCTGACTTGTCTCGCGCCTTCAGATCCGCCTTCATGCTTCGATGAGAAGCAAAATATAAAGCAATCGTTCCGACGGAGCTAAATTACTACAGCATAAAGAACGAAGGGGAAATTTGGATTTCGAAACAAAAAAGGGAGGGGTGCAACACGAGGATTTCCCAGGGGGTCACCTAGGGGTGTCAACGGGCCGGGTCTGGGCCGGAATTCATTATTCCGGACCCGGACCCGGATCCGACCCGTTTACCCGACGGGTCTTTTATTCTGTGTTCCGGATCCGGACCCGGCGAGTCTCGGATCCGGGTCGGGTCTACCCGAACAAATTTGCCAAAATTTATAATTTCTAACAAAAAAGAGAAAAAAATATATTTGTAAACTAATTTCTAACTAATGCAAAGAAAAAACCAAATAAGAAAATAAATCAAATTGATTTTACTCAAATACATCATCCTAATCAAATTATATTGATAATATATATTTTTTATAAATTATTAAATCATTTATATCCGGATCCGGGTCTAATACGGGTCGGAATACTATATTCCGTATCCGACCCATTTTTTTGTTTGAAAAAACGGATCCGGATCCGGATAACGGAATTAAATCCCTACCCATACCCGAAAAAATTTCAGCGATCCGATCCGGATCCGGGTCTAGACCCGACCCGTTGACAGGCCTAGGGTCACCCATCCTAGTACTACTGTCGCCCAAGCACGCTTAACTTCGGAGTTCTGATGGGATCCGGTGCATTAGTGCTGGTATGATCGCACCCGCCATGTTTCTTTCGCTTTATTCTTTTAAACTGCCACGTCCTGTGAAGCAGTTTGGCTTTTCTGGACCCGAATTCATTTTAAGCGTCAATTCAAGAATTTCCCCTCATCCTTTTATTTATTTACTTTTACATTTTTTTCTTGTTGATTTGCACCATTTTTTTTTCCCTCGTCGCGCAACTCTCAATTATTCTGAAATTGATCCTTCACGCTTGCACTTATACATTTGCGCCGACAACTTTGACCGACGATCCGGGCTTCGATCCAGCCGTACCGTTCCTGACTTGTCTCGCGCCTTCAGATCCGCCTTCATGCTTCGATAAGAAGCAAAATATAAAGCAATCGTTCCGACGGAACTAAATTACTACAGCATAAAGAACGAAGGGGAAATTTGGATTTCGAAACAAAAAAGGGAGGGGTGCAACACGAGGACTTCCCAGGGGGTCACCCATCCTAGTACTACTCTCGCCCAAGCATGCTTAACTTCGGAGTTCTGATGGGATCCGGTGCATTAGTGCTGGTATGATCGCACCCACCATGTTCCTTTCGCTTTATTCTTTTAAACTGCCCCGTCCTGTGAAGCAGTGTGGCTTTTCTGGACCCGAATTCATTTTAAGCGTCAATTCAAGAATTTCCCCTCATCCTTTTATTTATTTACTTTTACATTTTTTTCTTGTTGATTTGCACCATTTTTTTTTCCCTCGTCGCGCAACTCTCAATTATTCTGAAATTGATCCTTCACGCTTGCACTTATACATTTGCGCCGACAACTTTGACCGACGATCCGGGTTTCGATCCAGCCGTACCGTTCCTGACTTGTCTCGCGCCTTCAGATCCGCCTTCATGCTTCGATGAGAAGCAAAATATAAAGCAATCGTTCCGACGGAGCTAAATTACTACAGCATAAAGAACGAAGGGGAAATTTGGATTTCGAAACAAAAAAGGGAGGGGTGCAACACGAGGATTTCCCAGGGGGTCACCTAGGGGTGTCAACGGGCCGGGTCCGGGCCGGAATTCATTATTCCGGACCCGGACCCGGAGCCGACCCGTTTACCCGACGGGTCTTTTATTCGGTGTTCCGGATCCGGACCCGGCGAGTCTCGGATCCGGGTCGGGTCTACCCGAACAAATTTGCCAAAATTTATAATTTCTAACAAAAAAGAGAAAAAGATATATTTGTAAACTAATTTCTAGCTAATGCAAAGAAAAAACCAAATAAGAAAATAAATCAAATTGATTTTACTCAAATACATCATCCTAATCAAATTATATTGATAATATATATTTTTTATAAATTATTAAATCATTTATATCCGAATCCGGGTCTAATACGGGTCGGAATACTATATTCCGTATCCGACCCGTTTTTTTGTTTGAAAAAACGGATCCGGATCCGGATAACGGAATTAAATCCCTACCCATACCCGCAAAAATTTCAGGGATCCGATCCGGATCCGGGTGTAGACCCGACCCGTTGACCGGCCTAGGGTCACCCATCCTAGTACTACTGTCGCCCAAGCACGCTTAACTTCGAAGTTCTGATGGGATCCGGTGCATTAGTGCTGGTATGATCGCACCCGCCATGTTCCTTTCGCTTTATTCTTTTAAACTGCCACGTCCTGTGAAGCAGTTTGGCTTTTCTGGACCCGAATTCATTCTAAGCGTCAATTCATGAATTTCCTCTCATCCTTTTATTTATTTACTTTTATATTTTTTTCTTGTTGCTTTGCACCTTTTTTTTCCCTCGTCGCACAACTCTCAATTATCCTGAAATTGATCCTTCACGCTTGCGCTTATGCATTTGCGCCGACAACTTTGACCGACGATCCGGGCTTCGATCCAGCCGTACCGTTCCTGACTTGTCTCGCGCCTTCAGATCCGCCTTCATGCTTCGATGAGAAGCAAAATATAAAGCAATCGTTCCGACGGAGCTAAATTACTACAGCATAAAGAACGAAGGGAAAATTTGGATTTCGAAACAAAAAAGGGAGGGGTGCAACACGAGGATTTCCCAGGGGGTCACCTAGGGGTGTCAACGGGCCGGGTCCGGGCCGGAATTCATTATTCCGGACCCGGACCCGGAGCCGACCCGTTTACCCGACGGGTCTTTTATTCGGTGTTCCGGATCCGGACCCGGCGAGTCTCGGATCCGGGTCGGGTCTACCCGAACAAATTTGCCAAAATTTATAATTTCTAACAAAAAAGAGAAAAAGATATATTTGTAAACAAATTTCTAGCTAATGCAAAGAAAAAACCAAATAAGAAAATAAATCAAATTGATTTTACTCAAATACATCATCCTAATCAAATTATATTGATAATATATATTTTTTATAAATTATTAAATCATTTATATCCGGATCCGGGTCTAATACGGGTCGGAATACTATATTCCGTATCCGACCCGTTTTTTTGTTTGAAAAAACGGATCCGGATCCGGATAACGGAATTAAATCCCTACCCATACCCGCAAAAATTTCAGGGATCCGATCCGGATCCGGGTGTAGACCCGACCCGTTGACAGGCCTAGGGTCACCCATCCTAGTACTACTGTCGCCCAAGCACGCTTAACTTCGAAGTTCTGATGGGATCCGGTGCATTAGTGCTGGTATGATCGCACCCGCCATGTTCCTTTCGCTTTATTCTTTTAAACTGCCACGTCCTGTGAAGCAGTTTGGCTTTTCTGGACCCGAATTCATTCTAAGCGTCAATTCATGAATTTCCTCTCATCCTTTTATTTATTTACTTTTATATTTTTTTCTTGTTGCTTTGCACCTTTTTTTTCCCTCGTCGCACAACTCTCAATTATCCTGAAATTGATCCTTCACGCTTGCGCTTATGCATTTGCGCCGACAACTTTGACCGACGATCCGGGCTTCGATCCAGCCGTACCGTTCCTGACTTGTCTCGCGCCTTCAGATCCGCCTTCATGCTTCGATGAGAAGCAAAATATAAAGCAATCGTTCCGACGGAGCTAAATTACTACAGCATAAAGAACGAAGGGAAAATTTGGATTTCGAAACAAAAAAGGGAGGGGTGCAACACGAGGATTTCCCAGGGGGTCACCTAGGGGTGTCAACGGGCCGGGTCCGGGCCGGAATTCATTATTCCGGACCCGGACCCGGAGCCGACCCGTTTACCCGACGGGTCTTTTATTCGGTGTTCCGGATCCGGACCCGGCGAGTCTCGGATCCGGGTCGGGTCTACCCGAACAAATTTGCCAAAATTTATAATTTCTAACAAAAAAGAGAAAAAGATATATTTGTAAACAAATTTCTAGCTAATGCAAAGAAAAAACCAAATAAGAAAATAAATCAAATTGATTTTACTCAAATACATCATCCTAATCAAATTATATTGATAATATATATTTTTTATAAATTATTAAATCATTTATATCCGGATCCGGGTCTAATACGGGTCGGAATACTATATTCCGTATCCGACCCGTTTTTTTGTTTGAAAAAACGGATCCGGATCCGGATAACGGAATTAAATCCCTACCCATACCCGCAAAAATTTCAGGGATCCGATCCGGATCCGGGTGTAGACCCGACCCGTTGACCGGCCTAGGGTCACCCATCCTAGTACTACTGTCGCCCAAGCACGCTTAACTTCGAAGTTCTGATGGGATCCGGTGCATTAGTGCTGGTATGATCACACCCGCCATGTTCCTTTCGCTTTATTCTTTTAAACTGCCACGTCCTGTGAAGCAGTTTGGCTTTTCTGGACCCGAATTCATTCTAAGCGTCAATTCATGAATTTCCTCTCATCCTTTTATTTATTTACTTTTATATTTTTTTCTTGTTGCTTTGCACCTTTTTTTTCCCTCGTCGCACAACTCTCAATTATCCTGAAATTGATCCTTCACGCTTGCGCTTATGCATTTGCGCCGACAACATTGACCGACGATCCGGGCTTCGATTCAGCCGTACCGTTCCTGACTTGTCTCGCGCCTTCAGATCCGCCTTCATGCTTCGATGAGAAGCAAAATATAAAGCAATCGTTCCGACGGAGCTAAATTACTACAGCATAAAGAACGAAGGGAAAATTTGGATTTCGAAACAAAAAAGGGAGGGGTGCAACACGAGGATTTCCCAGGGGGTCACCTAGGGGTGTCAACGGGCCGGGTCCGGGCCGGAATTCTTTATTCCGGACCCGGACCCGGATCCGACCCGTTTACCCGACGGGTCTTTTATTCGGTGTTCCGGATCCGGACCCGGCGAGTCTCGGATCCGGGTCGGGTCTACCCGAACAAATTTGCCAAAATTTATAATTTCTAACAAAAAAGAGAAAAAGATATATTTGTAAACTAATTTCTAGCTAATGCAAAGAAAAAACCAAATAAGAAAATAAATCAAATTGATTTTACTCAAATACATCATCCTAATCAAATTATATTGATAATATATATTTTTTATAAATTATTAAATCATTTATATCCGGATCCGGGTCTAATACGGGTCGGAATACTATATTCCGTATCCGACCCGTTTTTTTGTTTGAAAAAACGGATCCGGATCCGGATAACGGAATTAAATCCCTACCCATACCCGCAAAAATTTCAGGGATCCGATCCGGATCCGGGTGTAGACCCGACCCGTTGACCGGCCTAGGGTCACCCATCCTAGTACTACTGTCGCCCAAGCACGCTTAACTTCGAAGTTCTGATGGGATCCGGTGCATTAGTGCTGGTATGATCGCACCCGCCATGTTCCTTTCGCTTTATTCTTTTAAACTGCCACGTCCTGTGAAGCAGTTTGGCTTTTCTGGACCCGAATTCATTCTAAGCGTCAATTCATGAATTTCCTCTCATCCTTTTATTTATTTACTTTTATATTTTTTTCTTGTTGCTTTGCACCTTTTTTTTCCCTCGTCGCACAACTCTCAATTATCCTGAAATTGATCCTTCACGCTTGCGCTTATGCATTTGCGCCGACAACTTTGACCGACGATCCGGGCTTCGATCCAGCCGTACCGTTCCTGACTTGTCTCGCGCCTTCAGATCCGCCTTCATGCTTCGATGAGAAGCAAAATATAAAGCAATCGTTCCGACGGAGCTAAATTACTACAGCATAAAGAACGAAGGGGAAATTTGGATTTCGAAACAAAAAAGGGAGGGGTGCAACACGAGGATTTCCCAGGGGGTCACCTAGGGGTGTCAACGGGCCGGGTCTGGGCCGGAATTCATTATTCCGGACCCGGACCCGGATCCGACCCGTTTACCCGACGGGTCTTTTATTCTGTGTTCCGGATCCGGACCCGGCGAGTCTCGGATCCGGGTCGGGTCTACCCGAACAAATTTGCCAAAATTTATAATTTCTAACAAAAAAGAGAAAAAAATATATTTGTAAACTAATTTCTAACTAATGCAAAGAAAAAACCAAATAAGAAAATAAATCAAATTGATTTTACTCAAATACATCATCCTAATCAAATTATATTGATAATATATATTTTTTATAAATTATTAAATCATTTATATCCGGATCCGGGTCTAATACGGGTCGGAATACTATATTCCGTATCCGACCCATTTTTTTGTTTGAAAAAACGGATCCGGATCCGGATAACGGAATTAAATCCCTACCCATACCCGAAAAAATTTCAGCGATCCGATCCGGATCCGGGTCTAGACCCGACCCGTTGACAGGCCTAGGGTCACCCATCCTAGTACTACTGTCGCCCAAGCACGCTTAACTTCGGAGTTCTGATGGGATCCGGTGCATTAGTGCTGGTATGATCGCACCCGCCATGTTTCTTTCGCTTTATTCTTTTAAACTGCCACGTCCTGTGAAGCAGTTTGGCTTTTCTGGACCCGAATTCATTTTAAGCGTCAATTCAAGAATTTCCCCTCATCCTTTTATTTATTTACTTTTACATTTTTTTCTTGTTGATTTGCACCATTTTTTTTTCCCTCGTCGCGCAACTCTCAATTATTCTGAAATTGATCCTTCACGCTTGCACTTATACATTTGCGCCGACAACTTTGACCGACGATCCGGGCTTCGATCCAGCCGTACCGTTCCTGACTTGTCTCGCGCCTTCAGATCCGCCTTCATGCTTCGATAAGAAGCAAAATATAAAGCAATCGTTCCGACGGAGCTAAATTACTACAGCATAAAGAACGAAGGGGAAATTTGGATTTCGAAACAAAAAAGGGAGGGGTGCAACACGAGGACTTCCCAGGGGGTCACCCATCCTAGTACTACTCTCGCCCAAGCATGCTTAACTTCGGAGTTCTGATGGGATCCGGTGCATTAGTGCTGGTATGATCGCACCCACCATGTTCCTTTCGCTTTATTCTTTTAAACTGCCCCGTCCTGTGAAGCAGTGTGGCTTTTCTGGACCCGAATTCATTTTAAGCGTCAATTCAAGAATTTCCCCTCATCCTTTTATTTATTTACTTTTACATTTTTTTCTTGTTGATTTGCACCATTTTTTTTTCCCTCGTCGCGCAACTCTCAATTATTCTGAAATTGATCCTTCACGCTTGCACTTATACATTTGCGCCGACAACTTTGACCGACGATCCGGGTTTCGATCCAGCCGTACCGTTCCTGACTTGTCTCGCGCCTTCAGATCCGCCTTCATGCTTCGATGAGAAGCAAAATATAAAGCAATCGTTCCGACGGAGCTAAATTACTACAGCATAAAGAACGAAGGGGAAATTTGGATTTCGAAACAAAAAAGGGAGGGGTGCAACACGAGGATTTCCCAGGGGGTCACCTAGGGGTGTCAACGGGCCGGGTCCGGGCCGGAATTCATTATTCCGGACCCGGACCCGGAGCCGACCCGTTTACCCGACGGGTCTTTTATTCGGTGTTCCGGATCCGGACCCGGCGAGTCTCGGATCCGGGTCGGGTCTACCCGAACAAATTTGCCAAAATTTATAATTTCTAACAAAAAAGAGAAAAAGATATATTTGTAAACAAATTTCTAGCTAATGCAAAGAAAAAACCAAATAAGAAAATAAATCAAATTGATTTTACTCAAATACATCATCCTAATCAAATTATATTGATAATATATATTTTTTATAAATTATTAAATCATTTATATCCGGATCCGGGTCTAGTACGGGTCGGAATACTATATTCCGTATCCGACCCGTTTTTTTGTTTGAAAAAACGGATCCGGATCCGGATAACGGAATTAAATCCCTACCCATACCCGCAAAAATTTCAGGGATCCGATCCGGATCCGGGTGTAGACCCGACCCGTTGACAGGCCTAGGGTCACCCATCCTAGTACTACTGTCGCCCAAGCACGCTTAACTTCGAAGTTCTGATGGGATCCGGTGCATTAGTGCTGGTATGATCGCACCCGCCATGTTCCTTTCGCTTTATTCTTTTAAACTGCCACGTCCTGTGAAGCAGTTTGGCTTTTCTGGACCCGAATTCATTCTAAGCGTCAATTCATGAATTTCCTCTCATCCTTTTATTTATTTACTTTTATATTTTTTTCTTGTTGCTTTGCACCTTTTTTTTCCCTCGTCGCACAACTCTCAATTATCCTGAAATTGATCCTTCACGCTTGCGCTTATGCATTTGCGCCGACAACATTGACCGACGATCCGGGCTTCGATTCAGCCGTACCGTTCCTGACTTGTCTCGCGCCTTCAGATCCGCCTTCATGCTTCGATGAGAAGCAAAATATAAAGCAATCGTTCCGACGGAGCTAAATTACTACAGCATAAAGAACGAAGGGAAAATTTGGATTTCGAAACAAAAAAGGGAGGGGTGCAACACGAGGATTTCCCAGGGGGTCACCTAGGGGTGTCAACGGGCCGGGTCCGGGCCGGAATTCATTATTCCGGACCTGGACCCGGAGCCGACCCGTTTACCCGACGGGTCTTTTATTCGGTGTTCCGGATCCGGACCCGGCGAGTCTCGGATCCGGGTCGGGTCTACCCGAACAAATTTGCCAAAATTTATAATTTCTAACAAAAAAGAGAAAAAGATATATTTGTAAACAAATTTCTAGCTAATGCAAAGAAAAAACCAAATAAGAAAATAAATCAAATTGATTTTACTCAAATACATCATCCTAATCAAATTATATTGATAATATATATTTTTTATAAATTATTAAATCATTTATATCCGGATCCGGGTCTAATACGGGTCGGAATACTATATTCCGTATCCGACCCGTTTTTTTGTTTGAAAAAACGGATCCGGATCCGGATAACGGAATTAAATCCCTACCCATACCCGCAAAAATTTCAGGGATCCGATCCGGATCCGGGTGTAGACCCGACCCGTTGACCGGCCTAGGGTCACCCATCCTAGTACTACTGTCGCCCAAGCACGCTTAACTTCGAAGTTCTGATGGGATCCGGTGCATTAGTGCTGGTATGATCGCACCCGCCATGTTCCTTTCGCTTTATTCTTTTAAACTGCCACGTCCTGTGAAGCAGTTTGGCTTTTCTGGACCCGAATTCATTCTAAGCGTCAATTCATGAATTTCCTCTCATCCTTTTATTTATTTACTTTTATATTTTTTTCTTGTTGCTTTGCACCTTTTTTTTCCCTCGTCGCACAACTCTCAATTATCCTGAAATTGATCCTTCACGCTTGCGCTTATGCATTTGCGCCGACAACTTTGACCGACGATCCGGGCTTCGATCCAGCCGTACCGTTCCTGACTTGTCTCGCGCCTTCAGATCCGCCTTCATGCTTCGATGAGAAGCAAAATATAAAGCAATCGTTCCGACGGAGCTAAATTACTACAGCATAAAGAACGAAGGGGAAATTTGGATTTCGAAACAAAAAAGGGAGGGGTGCAACACGAGGATTTCCCAGGGGGTCACCTAGGGGTGTCAACGGGCCGGGTCTGGGCCGGAATTCATTATTCCGGACCCGGACCCGGATCCGACCCGTTTACCCGACGGGTCTTTTATTCTGTGTTCCGGATCCGGACCCGGCGAGTCTCGGATCCGGGTCGGGTCTACCCGAACAAATTTGCCAAAATTTATAATTTCTAACAAAAAAGAGAAAAAAATATATTTGTAAACTAATTTCTAACTAATGCAAAGAAAAAACCAAATAAGAAAATAAATCAAATTGATTTTACTCAAATACATCATCCTAATCAAATTATATTGATAATATATATTTTTTATAAATTATTAAATCATTTATATCCGGATCCGGGTCTAATACGGGTCGGAATACTATATTCCGTATCCGACCCATTTTTTTGTTTGAAAAAACGGATCCGGATCCGGATAACGGAATTAAATCCCTACCCATACCCGAAAAAATTTCAGCGATCCGATCCGGATCCGGGTCTAGACCCGACCCGTTGACAGGCCTAGGGTCACCCATCCTAGTACTACTGTCGCCCAAGCACGCTTAACTTCGGAGTTCTGATGGGATCCGGTGCATTAGTGCTGGTATGATCGCACCCGCCATGTTTCTTTCGCTTTATTCTTTTAAACTGCCACGTCCTGTGAAGCAGTTTGGCTTTTCTGGACCCGAATTCATTTTAAGCGTCAATTCAAGAATTTCCCCTCATCCTTTTATTTATTTACTTTTACATTTTTTTCTTGTTGATTTGCACCATTTTTTTTTCCCTCGTCGCGCAACTCTCAATTATTCTGAAATTGATCCTTCACGCTTGCACTTATACATTTGCGCCGACAACTTTGACCGACGATCCGGGCTTCGATCCAGCCGTACCGTTCCTGACTTGTCTCGCGCCTTCAGATCCGCCTTCATGCTTCGATAAGAAGCAAAATATAAAGCAATCGTTCCGACGGAGCTAAATTACTACAGCATAAAGAACGAAGGGGAAATTTGGATTTCGAAACAAAAAAGGGAGGGGTGCAACACGAGGACTTCCCAGGGGGTCACCCATCCTAGTACTACTCTCGCCCAAGCATGCTTAACTTCGGAGTTCTGATGGGATCCGGTGCATTAGTGCTGGTATGATCGCACCCACCATGTTCCTTTCGCTTTATTCTTTTAAACTGCCCCGTCCTGTGAAGCAGTGTGGCTTTTCTGGACCCGAATTCATTTTAAGCGTCAATTCAAGAATTTCCCCTCATCCTTTTATTTATTTACTTTTACATTTTTTTCTTGTTGATTTGCACCATTTTTTTTTCCCTCGTCGCGCAACTCTCAATTATTCTGAAATTGATCCTTCACGCTTGCACTTATACATTTGCGCCGACAACTTTGACCGACGATCCGGGTTTCGATCCAGCCGTACCGTTCCTGACTTGTCTCGCGCCTTCAGATCCGCCTTCATGCTTCGATGAGAAGCAAAATATAAAGCAATCGTTCCGACGGAGCTAAATTACTACAGCATAAAGAACGAAGGGGAAATTTGGATTTCGAAACAAAAAAGGGAGGGGTGCAACACGAGGATTTCCCAGGGGGTCACCTAGGGGTGTCAACGGGCCGGGTCCGGGCCGGAATTCATTATTCCGGACCCGGACCCGGAGCCGACCCGTTTACCCGACGGGTCTTTTATTCGGTGTTCCGGATCCGGACCCGGCGAGTCTCGGATCCGGGTCGGGTCTACCCGAACAAATTTGCCAAAATTTATAATTTCTAACAAAAAAGAGAAAAAGATATATTTGTAAACTAATTTCTAGCTAATGCAAAGAAAAAACCAAATAAGAAAATAAATCAAATTGATTTTACTCAAATACATCATCCTAATCAAATTATATTGATAATATATATTTTTTATAAATTATTAAATCATTTATATCCGAATCCGGGTCTAATACGGGTCGGAATACTATATTCCGTATCCGACCCGTTTTTTTGTTTGAAAAAACGGATCCGGATCCGGATAACGGAATTAAATCCCTACCCATACCCGCAAAAATTTCAGGGATCCGATCCGGATCCGGGTGTAGACCCGACCCGTTGACCGGCCTAGGGTCACCCATCCTAGTACTACTGTCGCCCAAGCACGCTTAACTTCGAAGTTCTGATGGGATCCGGTGCATTAGTGCTGGTATGATCGCACCCGCCATGTTCCTTTCGCTTTATTCTTTTAAACTGCCACGTCCTGTGAAGCAGTTTGGCTTTTCTGGACCCGAATTCATTCTAAGCGTCAATTCATGAATTTCCTCTCATCCTTTTATTTATTTACTTTTATATTTTTTTCTTGTTGCTTTGCACCTTTTTTTTCCCTCGTCGCACAACTCTCAATTATCCTGAAATTGATCCTTCACGCTTGCGCTTATGCATTTGCGCCGACAACTTTGACCGACGATCCGGGCTTCGATCCAGCCGTACCGTTCCTGACTTGTCTCGCGCCTTCAGATCCGCCTTCATGCTTCGATGAGAAGCAAAATATAAAGCAATCGTTCCGACGGAGCTAAATTACTACAGCATAAAGAACGAAGGGGAAATTTGGATTTCGAAACAAAAAAGGGAGGGGTGCAACACGAGGATTTCCCAGGGGGTCACCTAGGGGTGTCAACGGGCCGGGTCTGGGCCGGAATTCATTATTCCGGACCCGGACCCGGATCCGACCCGTTTACCCGACGGGTCTTTTATTCTGTGTTCCGGATCCGGACCCGGCGAGTCTCGGATCCGGGTCGGGTCTACCCGAACAAATTTGCCAAAATTTATAATTTCTAACAAAAAAGAGAAAAAAATATATTTGTAAACTAATTTCTAACTAATGCAAAGAAAAAACCAAATAAGAAAATAAATCAAATTGATTTTACTCAAATACATCATCCTAATCAAATTATATTGATAATATATATTTTTTATAAATTATTAAATCATTTATATCCGGATCCGGGTCTAATACGGGTCGGAATACTATATTCCGTATCCGACCCATTTTTTTGTTTGAAAAAACGGATCCGGATCCGGATAACGGAATTAAATCCCTACCCATACCCGAAAAAATTTCAGCGATCCGATCCGGATCCGGGTCTAGACCCGACCCGTTGACAGGCCTAGGGTCACCCATCCTAGTACTACTGTCGCCCAAGCACGCTTAACTTCGGAGTTCTGATGGGATCCGGTGCATTAGTGCTGGTATGATCGCACCCGCCATGTTTCTTTCGCTTTATTCTTTTAAACTGCCACGTCCTGTGAAGCAGTTTGGCTTTTCTGGACCCGAATTCATTTTAAGCGTCAATTCAAGAATTTCCCCTCATCCTTTTATTTATTTACTTTTACATTTTTTTCTTGTTGATTTGCACCATTTTTTTTTCCCTCGTCGCGCAACTCTCAATTATTCTGAAATTGATCCTTCACGCTTGCACTTATACATTTGCGCCGACAACTTTGACCGACGATCCGGGCTTCGATCCAGCCGTACCGTTCCTGACTTGTCTCGCGCCTTCAGATCCGCCTTCATGCTTCGATAAGAAGCAAAATATAAAGCAATCGTTCCGACGGAGCTAAATTACTACAGCATAAAGAACGAAGGGGAAATTTGGATTTCGAAACAAAAAAGGGAGGGGTGCAACACGAGGACTTCCCAGGGGGTCACCCATCCTAGTACTACTCTCGCCCAAGCATGCTTAACTTCGGAGTTCTGATGGGATCCGGTGCATTAGTGCTGGTATGATCGCACCCACCATGTTCCTTTCGCTTTATTCTTTTAAACTGCCCCGTCCTGTGAAGCAGTGTGGCTTTTCTGGACCCGAATTCATTTTAAGCGTCAATTCAAGAATTTCCCCTCATCCTTTTATTTATTTACTTTTACATTTTTTTCTTGTTGATTTGCACCATTTTTTTTTCCCTCGTCGCGCAACTCTCAATTATTCTGAAATTGATCCTTCACGCTTGCACTTATACATTTGCGCCGACAACTTTGACCGACGATCCGGGTTTCGATCCAGCCGTACCGTTCCTGACTTGTCTCGCGCCTTCAGATCCGCCTTCATGCTTCGATGAGAAGCAAAATATAAAGCAATCGTTCCGACGGAGCTAAATTACTACAGCATAAAGAACGAAGGGGAAATTTGGATTTCGAAACAAAAAAGGGAGGGGTGCAACACGAGGATTTCCCAGGGGGTCACCTAGGGGTGTCAACGGGCCGGGTCCGGGCCGGAATTCATTATTCCGGACCCGGACCCGGAGCCGACCCGTTTACCCGACGGGTCTTTTATTCGGTGTTCCGGATCCGGACCCGGCGAGTCTCGGATCCGGGTCGGGTCTACCCGAACAAATTTGCCAAAATTTATAATTTCTAACAAAAAAGAGAAAAAGATATATTTGTAAACTAATTTCTAGCTAATGCAAAGAAAAAACCAAATAAGAAAATAAATCAAATTGATTTTACTCAAATACATCATCCTAATCAAATTATATTGATAATATATATTTTTTATAAATTATTAAATCATTTATATCCGAATCCGGGTCTAATACGGGTCGGAATACTATATTCCGTATCCGACCCGTTTTTTTGTTTGAAAAAACGGATCCGGATCCGGATAACGGAATTAAATCCCTACCCATACCCGCAAAAATTTCAGGGATCCGATCCGGATCCGGGTGTAGACCCGACCCGTTGACCGGCCTAGGGTCACCCATCCTAGTACTACTGTCGCCCAAGCACGCTTAACTTCGAAGTTCTGATGGGATCCGGTGCATTAGTGCTGGTATGATCGCACCCGCCATGTTCCTTTCGCTTTATTCTTTTAAACTGCCACGTCCTGTGAAGCAGTTTGGCTTTTCTGGACCCGAATTCATTCTAAGCGTCAATTCATGAATTTCCTCTCATCCTTTTATTTATTTACTTTTATATTTTTTTCTTGTTGCTTTGCACCTTTTTTTTCCCTCGTCGCACAACTCTCAATTATCCTGAAATTGATCCTTCACGCTTGCGCTTATGCATTTGCGCCGACAACTTTGACCGACGATCCGGGCTTCGATCCAGCCGTACCGTTCCTGACTTGTCTCGCGCCTTCAGATCCGCCTTCATGCTTCGATGAGAAGCAAAATATAAAGCAATCGTTCCGACGGAGCTAAATTACTACAGCATAAAGAACGAAGGGAAAATTTGGATTTCGAAACAAAAAAGGGAGGGGTGCAACACGAGGATTTCCCAGGGGGTCACCTAGGGGTGTCAACGGGCCGGGTCCGGGCCGGAATTCATTATTCCGGACCCGGACCCGGAGCCGACCCGTTTACCCGACGGGTCTTTTATTCGGTGTTCCGGATCCGGACCCGGCGAGTCTCGGATCCGGGTCGGGTCTACCCGAACAAATTTGCCAAAATTTATAATTTCTAACAAAAAAGAGAAAAAGATATATTTGTAAACAAATTTCTAGCTAATGCAAAGAAAAAACCAAATAAGAAAATAAATCAAATTGATTTTACTCAAATACATCATCCTAATCAAATTATATTGATAATATATATTTTTTATAAATTATTAAATCATTTATATCCGGATCCGGGTCTAATACGGGTCGGAATACTATATTCCGTATCCGACCCGTTTTTTTGTTTGAAAAAACGGATCCGGATCCGGATAACGGAATTAAATCCCTACCCATACCCGCAAAAATTTCAGGGATCCGATCCGGATCCGGGTGTAGACCCGACCCGTTGACCGGCCTAGGGTCACCCATCCTAGTACTACTGTCGCCCAAGCACGCTTAACTTCGAAGTTCTGATGGGATCCGGTGCATTAGTGCTGGTATGATCGCACCCGCCATGTTCCTTTCGCTTTATTCTTTTAAACTGCCACGTCCTGTGAAGCAGTTTGGCTTTTCTGGACCCGAATTCATTCTAAGCGTCAATTCATGAATTTCCTCTCATCCTTTTATTTATTTACTTTTATATTTTTTTCTTGTTGCTTTGCACCTTTTTTTTCCCTCGTCGCACAACTCTCAATTATCCTGAAATTGATCCTTCACGCTTGCGCTTATGCATTTGCGCCGACAACTTTGACCGACGATCCGGGCTTCGATCCAGCCGTACCGTTCCTGACTTGTCTCGCGCCTTCAGATCCGCCTTCATGCTTCGATGAGAAGCAAAATATAAAGCAATCGTTCCGACGGAGCTAAATTACTACAGCATAAAGAACGAAGGGAAAATTTGGATTTCGAAACAAAAAAGGGAGGGGTGCAACACGAGGATTTCCCAGGGGGTCACCTAGGGGTGTCAACGGGCCGGGTCCGGGCCGGAATTCATTATTCCGGACCCGGACCCGGAGCCGACCCGTTTACCCGACGGGTCTTTTATTCGGTGTTCCGGATCCGGACCCGGCGAGTCTCGGATCCGGGTCGGGTCTACCCGAACAAATTTGCCAAAATTTATAATTTCTAACAAAAAAGAGAAAAAGATATATTTGTAAACAAATTTCTAGCTAATGCAAAGAAAAAACCAAATAAGAAAATAAATCAAATTGATTTTACTCAAATACATCATCCTAATCAAATTATATTGATAATATATATTTTTTATAAATTATTAAATCATTTATATCCGGATCCGGGTCTAATACGGGTCGGAATACTATATTCCGTATCCGACCCGTTTTTTTGTTTGAAAAAACGGATCCGGATCCGGATAACGGAATTAAATCCCTACCCATACCCGCAAAAATTTCAGGGATCCGATCCGGATCCGGGTGTAGACCCGACCCGTTGACCGGCCTAGGGTCACCCATCCTAGTACTACTGTCGCCCAAGCACGCTTAACTTCGAAGTTCTGATGGGATCCGGTGCATTAGTGCTGGTATGATCACACCCGCCATGTTCCTTTCGCTTTATTCTTTTAAACTGCCACGTCCTGTGAAGCAGTTTGGCTTTTCTGGACCCGAATTCATTCTAAGCGTCAATTCATGAATTTCCTCTCATCCTTTTATTTATTTACTTTTATATTTTTTTCTTGTTGCTTTGCACCTTTTTTTTCCCTCGTCGCACAACTCTCAATTATCCTGAAATTGATCCTTCACGCTTGCGCTTATGCATTTGCGCCGACAACATTGACCGACGATCCGGGCTTCGATTCAGCCGTACCGTTCCTGACTTGTCTCGCGCCTTCAGATCCGCCTTCATGCTTCGATGAGAAGCAAAATATAAAGCAATCGTTCCGACGGAGCTAAATTACTACAGCATAAAGAACGAAGGGAAAATTTGGATTTCGAAACAAAAAAGGGAGGGGTGCAACACGAGGATTTCCCAGGGGGTCACCTAGGGGTGTCAACGGGCCGGGTCCGGGCCGGAATTCTTTATTCCGGACCCGGACCCGGATCCGACCCGTTTACCCGACGGGTCTTTTATTCGGTGTTCCGGATCCGGACCCGGCGAGTCTCGGATCCGGGTCGGGTCTACCCGAACAAATTTGCCAAAATTTATAATTTCTAACAAAAAAGAGAAAAAGATATATTTGTAAACTAATTTCTAGCTAATGCAAAGAAAAAACCAAATAAGAAAATAAATCAAATTGATTTTACTCAAATACATCATCCTAATCAAATTATACTGATAATATATATTTTTTATAAATTATTAAATCATTTATATCCGGATCCGGGTCTAGTACGGGTCGGAATACTATATTCCGTATCCGACCCGTTTTTTTGTTTGAAAAAACGGATTCGGATCCGGATAACGGAATTAAATCCCTACCCATACCAGCAAAAATTTCAAGGATCCGATCCGGATCCGGGTGTAGACCCGACCCGTTGACCGGCCTAGGGTCACCCATCCTAGTACTACTGTCGCCCAAGCACGCTTAACTTCGAAGTTCTGATGGGATCCGGTGCATTAGTGCTGGTATGATCGCACCCGCCATGTTCCTTTCGCTTTATTCTTTTAAACTGCCACGTCCTGTGAAGCAGTTTGGCTTTTCTGGACCCGAATTCATTCTAAGCGTCAATTCATGAATTTCCTCTCATCCTTTTATTTATTTACTTTTATATTTTTTTCTTGTTGCTTTGCACCTTTTTTTTCCCTCGTCGCACAACTCTCAATTATCCTGAAATTGATCCTTCACGCTTGCGCTTATGCATTTGCGCCGACAACTTTGACCGACGATCCGGGCTTCGATCCAGCCGTACCGTTCCTGACTTGTCTCGCGCCTTCAGATCCGCCTTCATGCTTCGATGAGAAGCAAAATATAAAGCAATCGTTCCGACGGAGCTAAATTACTACAGCATAAAGAACGAAGGGAAAATTTGGATTTCGAAACAAAAAAGGGAGGGGTGCAACACGAGGATTTCCCAGGGGGTCACCTAGGGGTGTCAACGGGCCGGGTCCGGGCCGGAATTCATTATTCCGGACCTGGACCCGGAGCCGACCCGTTTACCCGACGGGTCTTTTATTCGGTGTTCCGGATCCGGACCCGGCGAGTCTCGGATCCGGGTCGGGTCTACCCGAACAAATTTGCCAAAATTTATAATTTCTAACAAAAAAGAGAAAAAGATATATTTGTAAACAAATTTCTAGCTAATGCAAAGAAAAAACCAAATAAGAAAATAAATCAAATTGATTTTACTCAAATACATCATCCTAATCAAATTATATTGATAATATATATTTTTTATAAATTATTAAATCATTTATATCCGGATCCGGGTCTAATACGGGTCGGAATACTATATTCCGTATCCGACCCGTTTTTTTGTTTGAAAAAACGGATCCGGATCCGGATAACGGAATTAAATCCCTACCCATACCCGCAAAAATTTCAGGGATCCGATCCGGATCCGGGTGTAGACCCGACCCGTTGACCGGCCTAGGGTCACCCATCCTAGTACTACTGTCGCCCAAGCACGCTTAACTTCGAAGTTCTGATGGGATCCGGTGCATTAGTGCTGGTATGATCGCACCCGCCATGTTCCTTTCGCTTTATTCTTTTAAACTGCCACGTCCTGTGAAGCAGTTTGGCTTTTCTGGACCCGAATTCATTCTAAGCGTCAATTCATGAATTTCCTCTCATCCTTTTATTTATTTACTTTTATATTTTTTTCTTGTTGCTTTGCACCTTTTTTTTCCCTCGTCGCACAACTCTCAATTATCCTGAAATTGATCCTTCACGCTTGCGCTTATGCATTTGCGCCGACAACTTTGACCGACGATCCGGGCTTCGATCCAGCCGTACCGTTCCTGACTTGTCTCGCGCCTTCAGATCCGCCTTCATGCTTCGATGAGAAGCAAAATATAAAGCAATCGTTCCGACGGAGCTAAATTACTACAGCATAAAGAACGAAGGGGAAATTTGGATTTCGAAACAAAAAAGGGAGGGGTGCAACACGAGGATTTCCCAGGGGGTCACCTAGGGGTGTCAACGGGCCGGGTCTGGGCCGGAATTCATTATTCCGGACCCGGACCCGGATCCGACCCGTTTACCCGACGGGTCTTTTATTCTGTGTTCCGGATCCGGACCCGGCGAGTCTCGGATCCGGGTCGGGTCTACCCGAACAAATTTGCCAAAATTTATAATTTCTAACAAAAAAGAGAAAAAAATATATTTGTAAACTAATTTCTAACTAATGCAAAGAAAAAACCAAATAAGAAAATAAATCAAATTGATTTTACTCAAATACATCATCCTAATCAAATTATATTGATAATATATATTTTTTATAAATTATTAAATCATTTATATCCGGATCCGGGTCTAATACGGGTCGGAATACTATATTCCGTATCCGACCCATTTTTTTGTTTGAAAAAACGGATCCGGATCCGGATAACGGAATTAAATCCCTACCCATACCCGAAAAAATTTCAGCGATCCGATCCGGATCCGGGTCTAGACCCGACCCGTTGACAGGCCTAGGGTCACCCATCCTAGTACTACTGTCGCCCAAGCACGCTTAACTTCGGAGTTCTGATGGGATCCGGTGCATTAGTGCTGGTATGATCGCACCCGCCATGTTTCTTTCGCTTTATTCTTTTAAACTGCCACGTCCTGTGAAGCAGTTTGGCTTTTCTGGACCCGAATTCATTTTAAGCGTCAATTCAAGAATTTCCCCTCATCCTTTTATTTATTTACTTTTACATTTTTTTCTTGTTGATTTGCACCATTTTTTTTTCCCTCGTCGCGCAACTCTCAATTATTCTGAAATTGATCCTTCACGCTTGCACTTATACATTTGCGCCGACAACTTTGACCGACGATCCGGGCTTCGATCCAGCCGTACCGTTCCTGACTTGTCTCGCGCCTTCAGATCCGCCTTCATGCTTCGATAAGAAGCAAAATATAAAGCAATCGTTCCGACGGAGCTAAATTACTACAGCATAAAGAACGAAGGGGAAATTTGGATTTCGAAACAAAAAAGGGAGGGGTGCAACACGAGGACTTCCCAGGGGGTCACCCATCCTAGTACTACTCTCGCCCAAGCATGCTTAACTTCGGAGTTCTGATGGGATCCGGTGCATTAGTGCTGGTATGATCGCACCCACCATGTTCCTTTCGCTTTATTCTTTTAAACTGCCCCGTCCTGTGAAGCAGTGTGGCTTTTCTGGACCCGAATTCATTTTAAGCGTCAATTCAAGAATTTCCCCTCATCCTTTTATTTATTTACTTTTACATTTTTTTCTTGTTGATTTGCACCATTTTTTTTTCCCTCGTCGCGCAACTCTCAATTATTCTGAAATTGATCCTTCACGCTTGCACTTATACATTTGCGCCGACAACTTTGACCGACGATCCGGGTTTCGATCCAGCCGTACCGTTCCTGACTTGTCTCGCGCCTTCAGATCCGCCTTCATGCTTCGATGAGAAGCAAAATATAAAGCAATCGTTCCGACGGAGCTAAATTACTACAGCATAAAGAACGAAGGGGAAATTTGGATTTCGAAACAAAAAAGGGAGGGGTGCAACACGAGGATTTCCCAGGGGGTCACCTAGGGGTGTCAACGGGCCGGGTCCGGGCCGGAATTCATTATTCCGGACCCGGACCCGGAGCCGACCCGTTTACCCGACGGGTCTTTTATTCGGTGTTCCGGATCCGGACCCGGCGAGTCTCGGATCCGGGTCGGGTCTACCCGAACAAATTTGCCAAAATTTATAATTTCTAACAAAAAAGAGAAAAAGATATATTTGTAAACTAATTTCTAGCTAATGCAAAGAAAAAACCAAATAAGAAAATAAATCAAATTGATTTTACTCAAATACATCATCCTAATCAAATTATATTGATAATATATATTTTTTATAAATTATTAAATCATTTATATCCGAATCCGGGTCTAATACGGGTCGGAATACTATATTCCGTATCCGACCCGTTTTTTTGTTTGAAAAAACGGATCCGGATCCGGATAACGGAATTAAATCCCTACCCATACCCGCAAAAATTTCAGGGATCCGATCCGGATCCGGGTGTAGACCCGACCCGTTGACCGGCCTAGGGTCACCCATCCTAGTACTACTGTCGCCCAAGCACGCTTAACTTCGAAGTTCTGATGGGATCCGGTGCATTAGTGCTGGTATGATCGCACCCGCCATGTTCCTTTCGCTTTATTCTTTTAAACTGCCACGTCCTGTGAAGCAGTTTGGCTTTTCTGGACCCGAATTCATTCTAAGCGTCAATTCATGAATTTCCTCTCATCCTTTTATTTATTTACTTTTATATTTTTTTCTTGTTGCTTTGCACCTTTTTTTTCCCTCGTCGCACAACTCTCAATTATCCTGAAATTGATCCTTCACGCTTGCGCTTATGCATTTGCGCCGACAACTTTGACCGACGATCCGGGCTTCGATCCAGCCGTACCGTTCCTGACTTGTCTCGCGCCTTCAGATCCGCCTTCATGCTTCGATGAGAAGCAAAATATAAAGCAATCGTTCCGACGGAGCTAAATTACTACAGCATAAAGAACGAAGGGGAAATTTGGATTTCGAAACAAAAAAGGGAGGGGTGCAACACGAGGATTTCCCAGGGGGTCACCTAGGGGTGTCAACGGGCCGGGTCTGGGCCGGAATTCATTATTCCGGACCCGGACCCGGATCCGACCCGTTTACCCGACGGGTCTTTTATTCTGTGTTCCGGATCCGGACCCGGCGAGTCTCGGATCCGGGTCGGGTCTACCCGAACAAATTTGCCAAAATTTATAATTTCTAACAAAAAAGAGAAAAAAATATATTTGTAAACTAATTTCTAACTAATGCAAAGAAAAAACCAAATAAGAAAATAAATCAAATTGATTTTACTCAAATACATCATCCTAATCAAATTATATTGATAATATATATTTTTTATAAATTATTAAATCATTTATATCCGGATCCGGGTCTAATACGGGTCGGAATACTATATTCCGTATCCGACCCATTTTTTTGTTTGAAAAAACGGATCCGGATCCGGATAACGGAATTAAATCCCTACCCATACCCGAAAAAATTTCAGCGATCCGATCCGGATCCGGGTCTAGACCCGACCCGTTGACAGGCCTAGGGTCACCCATCCTAGTACTACTGTCGCCCAAGCACGCTTAACTTCGGAGTTCTGATGGGATCCGGTGCATTAGTGCTGGTATGATCGCACCCGCCATGTTTCTTTCGCTTTATTCTTTTAAACTGCCACGTCCTGTGAAGCAGTTTGGCTTTTCTGGACCCGAATTCATTTTAAGCGTCAATTCAAGAATTTCCCCTCATCCTTTTATTTATTTACTTTTACATTTTTTTCTTGTTGATTTGCACCATTTTTTTTTCCCTCGTCGCGCAACTCTCAATTATTCTGAAATTGATCCTTCACGCTTGCACTTATACATTTGCGCCGACAACTTTGACCGACGATCCGGGCTTCGATCCAGCCGTACCGTTCCTGACTTGTCTCGCGCCTTCAGATCCGCCTTCATGCTTCGATAAGAAGCAAAATATAAAGCAATCGTTCCGACGGAGCTAAATTACTACAGCATAAAGAACGAAGGGGAAATTTGGATTTCGAAACAAAAAAGGGAGGGGTGCAACACGAGGACTTCCCAGGGGGTCACCCATCCTAGTACTACTCTCGCCCAAGCATGCTTAACTTCGGAGTTCTGATGGGATCCGGTGCATTAGTGCTGGTATGATCGCACCCACCATGTTCCTTTCGCTTTATTCTTTTAAACTGCCCCGTCCTGTGAAGCAGTGTGGCTTTTCTGGACCCGAATTCATTTTAAGCGTCAATTCAAGAATTTCCCCTCATCCTTTTATTTATTTACTTTTACATTTTTTTCTTGTTGATTTGCACCATTTTTTTTTCCCTCGTCGCGCAACTCTCAATTATTCTGAAATTGATCCTTCACGCTTGCACTTATACATTTGCGCCGACAACTTTGACCGACGATCCGGGTTTCGATCCAGCCGTACCGTTCCTGACTTGTCTCGCGCCTTCAGATCCGCCTTCATGCTTCGATGAGAAGCAAAATATAAAGCAATCGTTCCGACGGAGCTAAATTACTACAGCATAAAGAACGAAGGGGAAATTTGGATTTCGAAACAAAAAAGGGAGGGGTGCAACACGAGGATTTCCCAGGGGGTCACCTAGGGGTGTCAACGGGCCGGGTCCGGGCCGGAATTCATTATTCCGGACCCGGACCCGGAGCCGACCCGTTTACCCGACGGGTCTTTTATTCGGTGTTCCGGATCCGGACCCGGCGAGTCTCGGATCCGGGTCGGGTCTACCCGAACAAATTTGCCAAAATTTATAATTTCTAACAAAAAAGAGAAAAAGATATATTTGTAAACTAATTTCTAGCTAATGCAAAGAAAAAACCAAATAAGAAAATAAATCAAATTGATTTTACTCAAATACATCATCCTAATCAAATTATATTGATAATATATATTTTTTATAAATTATTAAATCATTTATATCCGAATCCGGGTCTAATACGGGTCGGAATACTATATTCCGTATCCGACCCGTTTTTTTGTTTGAAAAAACGGATCCGGATCCGGATAACGGAATTAAATCCCTACCCATACCCGCAAAAATTTCAGGGATCCGATCCGGATCCGGGTGTAGACCCGACCCGTTGACCGGCCTAGGGTCACCCATCCTAGTACTACTGTCGCCCAAGCACGCTTAACTTCGAAGTTCTGATGGGATCCGGTGCATTAGTGCTGGTATGATCGCACCCGCCATGTTCCTTTCGCTTTATTCTTTTAAACTGCCACGTCCTGTGAAGCAGTTTGGCTTTTCTGGACCCGAATTCATTCTAAGCGTCAATTCATGAATTTCCTCTCATCCTTTTATTTATTTACTTTTATATTTTTTTCTTGTTGCTTTGCACCTTTTTTTTCCCTCGTCGCACAACTCTCAATTATCCTGAAATTGATCCTTCACGCTTGCGCTTATGCATTTGCGCCGACAACTTTGACCGACGATCCGGGCTTCGATCCAGCCGTACCGTTCCTGACTTGTCTCGCGCCTTCAGATCCGCCTTCATGCTTCGATGAGAAGCAAAATATAAAGCAATCGTTCCGACGGAGCTAAATTACTACAGCATAAAGAACGAAGGGAAAATTTGGATTTCGAAACAAAAAAGGGAGGGGTGCAACACGAGGATTTCCCAGGGGGTCACCTAGGGGTGTCAACGGGCCGGGTCCGGGCCGGAATTCATTATTCCGGACCCGGACCCGGAGCCGACCCGTTTACCCGACGGGTCTTTTATTCGGTGTTCCGGATCCGGACCCGGCGAGTCTCGGATCCGGGTCGGGTCTACCCGAACAAATTTGCCAAAATTTATAATTTCTAACAAAAAAGAGAAAAAGATATATTTGTAAACAAATTTCTAGCTAATGCAAAGAAAAAACCAAATAAGAAAATAAATCAAATTGATTTTACTCAAATACATCATCCTAATCAAATTATATTGATAATATATATTTTTTATAAATTATTAAATCATTTATATCCGGATCCGGGTCTAATACGGGTCGGAATACTATATTCCGTATCCGACCCGTTTTTTTGTTTGAAAAAACGGATCCGGATCCGGATAACGGAATTAAATCCCTACCCATACCCGCAAAAATTTCAGGGATCCGATCCGGATCCGGGTGTAGACCCGACCCGTTGACAGGCCTAGGGTCACCCATCCTAGTACTACTGTCGCCCAAGCACGCTTAACTTCGAAGTTCTGATGGGATCCGGTGCATTAGTGCTGGTATGATCGCACCCGCCATGTTCCTTTCGCTTTATTCTTTTAAACTGCCACGTCCTGTGAAGCAGTTTGGCTTTTCTGGACCCGAATTCATTCTAAGCGTCAATTCATGAATTTCCTCTCATCCTTTTATTTATTTACTTTTATATTTTTTTCTTGTTGCTTTGCACCTTTTTTTTCCCTCGTCGCACAACTCTCAATTATCCTGAAATTGATCCTTCACGCTTGCGCTTATGCATTTGCGCCGACAACTTTGACCGACGATCCGGGCTTCGATCCAGCCGTACCGTTCCTGACTTGTCTCGCGCCTTCAGATCCGCCTTCATGCTTCGATGAGAAGCAAAATATAAAGCAATCGTTCCGACGGAGCTAAATTACTACAGCATAAAGAACGAAGGGAAAATTTGGATTTCGAAACAAAAAAGGGAGGGGTGCAACACGAGGATTTCCCAGGGGGTCACCTAGGGGTGTCAACGGGCCGGGTCCGGGCCGGAATTCATTATTCCGGACCCGGACCCGGAGCCGACCCGTTTACCCGACGGGTCTTTTATTCGGTGTTCCGGATCCGGACCCGGCGAGTCTCGGATCCGGGTCGGGTCTACCCGAACAAATTTGCCAAAATTTATAATTTCTAACAAAAAAGAGAAAAAGATATATTTGTAAACAAATTTCTAGCTAATGCAAAGAAAAAACCAAATAAGAAAATAAATCAAATTGATTTTACTCAAATACATCATCCTAATCAAATTATATTGATAATATATATTTTTTATAAATTATTAAATCATTTATATCCGGATCCGGGTCTAATACGGGTCGGAATACTATATTCCGTATCCGACCCGTTTTTTTGTTTGAAAAAACGGATCCGGATCCGGATAACGGAATTAAATCCCTACCCATACCCGCAAAAATTTCAGGGATCCGATCCGGATCCGGGTGTAGACCCGACCCGTTGACCGGCCTAGGGTCACCCATCCTAGTACTACTGTCGCCCAAGCACGCTTAACTTCGAAGTTCTGATGGGATCCGGTGCATTAGTGCTGGTATGATCACACCCGCCATGTTCCTTTCGCTTTATTCTTTTAAACTGCCACGTCCTGTGAAGCAGTTTGGCTTTTCTGGACCCGAATTCATTCTAAGCGTCAATTCATGAATTTCCTCTCATCCTTTTATTTATTTACTTTTATATTTTTTTCTTGTTGCTTTGCACCTTTTTTTTCCCTCGTCGCACAACTCTCAATTATCCTGAAATTGATCCTTCACGCTTGCGCTTATGCATTTGCGCCGACAACATTGACCGACGATCCGGGCTTCGATTCAGCCGTACCGTTCCTGACTTGTCTCGCGCCTTCAGATCCGCCTTCATGCTTCGATGAGAAGCAAAATATAAAGCAATCGTTCCGACGGAGCTAAATTACTACAGCATAAAGAACGAAGGGAAAATTTGGATTTCGAAACAAAAAAGGGAGGGGTGCAACACGAGGATTTCCCAGGGGGTCACCTAGGGGTGTCAACGGGCCGGGTCCGGGCCGGAATTCTTTATTCCGGACCCGGACCCGGATCCGACCCGTTTACCCGACGGGTCTTTTATTCGGTGTTCCGGATCCGGACCCGGCGAGTCTCGGATCCGGGTCGGGTCTACCCGAACAAATTTGCCAAAATTTATAATTTCTAACAAAAAAGAGAAAAAGATATATTTGTAAACTAATTTCTAGCTAATGCAAAGAAAAAACCAAATAAGAAAATAAATCAAATTGATTTTACTCAAATACATCATCCTAATCAAATTATATTGATAATATATATTTTTTATAAATTATTAAATCATTTATATCCGGATCCGGGTCTAGTACGGGTCGGAATACTATATTCCGTATCCGACCCGTTTTTTTGTTTGAAAAAACGGATTCGGATCCGGATAACGGAATTAAATCCCTACCCATACCAGCAAAAATTTCAAGGATCCGATCCGGATCCGGGTGTAGACCCGACCCGTTGACCGGCCTAGGGTCACCCATCCTAGTACTACTGTCGCCCAAGCACGCTTAACTTCGAAGTTCTGATGGGATCCGGTGCATTAGTGCTGGTATGATCGCACCCGCCATGTTCCTTTCGCTTTATTCTTTTAAACTGCCACGTCCTGTGAAGCAGTTTGGCTTTTCTGGACCCGAATTCATTCTAAGCGTCAATTCATGAATTTCTTCTCATCCTTTTATTTATTTACTTTTATATTTTTTTCTTGTTGCTTTGCACCTTTTTTTTCCCTCGTCGCACAACTCTCAATTATCCTGAAATTGATCCTTCACGCTTGCGCTTATACATTTGCGCCGACAACTTTGACCGACGATCCGGGCTTCGATCCAGCCGTACCGTTCCTGACTTGTCTCGCGCCTTCAGATCCGCCTTCATGCTTCGATAAGAAGCAAAATATAAAGCAATCGTTCCGACGGAGCTAAATTACTACAGCATAAAGAACGAAGGGGAAATTTGGATTTCGAAACAAAAAAGGGAGGGGTGCAACACGAGGACTTCCCAGGGGGTCACCCATCCTAGTACTACTCTCGCCCAAGCATGCTTAACTTCGGAGTTCTGATGGGATCCGGTGCATTAGTGCTGGTATGATCGCACCCACCATGTTCCTTTCGCTTTATTCTTTTAAACTGCCCCGTCCTGTGAAGCAGTGTGGCTTTTCTGGACCCGAATTCATTTTAAGCGTCAATTCAAGAATTTCCCCTCATCCTTTTATTTATTTACTTTTACATTTTTTTCTTGTTGATTTGCACCATTTTTTTTTCCCTCGTCGCGCAACTCTCAATTATTCTGAAATTGATCCTTCACGCTTGCACTTATACATTTGCGCCGACAACTTTGACCGACGATCCGGGTTTCGATCCAGCCGTACCGTTCCTGACTTGTCTCGCGCCTTCAGATCCGCCTTCATGCTTCGATGAGAAGCAAAATATAAAGCAATCGTTCCGACGGAGCTAAATTACTACAGCATAAAGAACGAAGGGGAAATTTGGATTTCGAAACAAAAAAGGGAGGGGTGCAACACGAGGATTTCCCAGGGGGTCACCTAGGGGTGTCAACGGGCCGGGTCCGGGCCGGAATTCATTATTCCGGACCCGGACCCGGATCCGACCCGTTTACCCGACGGGTCTTTTATTCTGTGTTCCGGATCCGGACCCGGCGAGTCTCGGATCCGGGTCGGGTCTACCCGAACAAATTTGCCAAAATTTATAATTTCTAACAAAAAAGAGAAAAAAATATATTTGTAAACTAATTTCTAACTAATGCAAAGAAAAAACCAAATAAGAAAATAAATCAAATTGATTTTACTCAAATACATCATCCTAATCAAATTATATTGATAATATATATTTTTTATAAATTATTAAATCATTTATATCCGGATCCGGGTCTAATACGGGTCGGAATACTATATTCCGTATCCGACCCATTTTTTTGTTTGAAAAAACGGATCCGGATCCGGATAACGGAATTAAATCCCTACCCATACCCGAAAAAATTTCAGCGATCCGATCCGGATCCGGGTCTAGACCCGACCCGTTGACAGGCCTAGGGTCACCCATCCTAGTACTACTGTCGCCCAAGCACGCTTAACTTCGGAGTTCTGATGGGATCCGGTGCATTAGTGCTGGTATGATCGCACCCGCCATGTTTCTTTCGCTTTATTCTTTTAAACTGCCACGTCCTGTGAAGCAGTTTGGCTTTTCTGGACCCGAATTCATTTTAAGCGTCAATTCAAGAATTTCCCCTCATCCTTTTATTTATTTACTTTTACATTTTTTTCTTGTTGATTTGCACCATTTTTTTTTCCCTCGTCGCGCAACTCTCAATTATTCTGAAATTGATCCTTCACGCTTGCACTTATACATTTGCGCCGACAACTTTGACCGACGATCCGGGCTTCGATCCAGCCGTACCGTTCCTGACTTGTCTCGCGCCTTCAGATCCGCCTTCATGCTTCGATAAGAAGCAAAATATAAAGCAATCGTTCCGACGGAGCTAAATTACTACAGCATAAAGAACGAAGGGGAAATTTGGATTTCGAAACAAAAAAGGGAGGGGTGCAACACGAGGACTTCCCAGGGGGTCACCCATCCTAGTACTACTCTCGCCCAAGCATGCTTAACTTCGGAGTTCTGATGGGATCCGGTGCATTAGTGCTGGTATGATCGCACCCACCATGTTCCTTTCGCTTTATTCTTTTAAACTGCCCCGTCCTGTGAAGCAGTGTGGCTTTTCTGGACCCGAATTCATTTTAAGCGTCAATTCAAGAATTTCCCCTCATCCTTTTATTTATTTACTTTTACATTTTTTTCTTGTTGATTTGCACCATTTTTTTTTCCCTCGTCGCGCAACTCTCAATTATTCTGAAATTGATCCTTCACGCTTGCACTTATACATTTGCGCCGACAACTTTGACCGACGATCCGGGTTTCGATCCAGCCGTACCGTTCCTGACTTGTCTCGCGCCTTCAGATCCGCCTTCATGCTTCGATGAGAAGCAAAATATAAAGCAATCGTTCCGACGGAGCTAAATTACTACAGCATAAAGAACGAAGGGGAAATTTGGATTTCGAAACAAAAAAGGGAGGGGTGCAACACGAGGATTTCCCAGGGGGTCACCTAGGGGTGTCAACGGGCCGGGTCCGGGCCGGAATTCATTATTCCGGACCCGGACCCGGAGCCGACCCGTTTACCCGACGGGTCTTTTATTCGGTGTTCCGGATCCGGACCCGGCGAGTCTCGGATCCGGGTCGGGTCTACCCGAACAAATTTGCCAAAATTTATAATTTCTAACAAAAAAGAGAAAAAGATATATTTGTAAACTAATTTCTAGCTAATGCAAAGAAAAAACCAAATAAGAAAATAAATCAAATTGATTTTACTCAAATACATCATCCTAATCAAATTATATTGATAATATATATTTTTTATAAATTATTAAATCATTTATATCCGAATCCGGGTCTAATACGGGTCGGAATACTATATTCCGTATCCGACCCGTTTTTTTGTTTGAAAAAACGGATCCGGATCCGGATAACGGAATTAAATCCCTACCCATACCCGCAAAAATTTCAGGGATCCGATCCGGATCCGGGTGTAGACCCGACCCGTTGACCGGCCTAGGGTCACCCATCCTAGTACTACTGTCGCCCAAGCACGCTTAACTTCGAAGTTCTGATGGGATCCGGTGCATTAGTGCTGGTATGATCGCACCCGCCATGTTCCTTTCGCTTTATTCTTTTAAACTGCCACGTCCTGTGAAGCAGTTTGGCTTTTCTGGACCCGAATTCATTCTAAGCGTCAATTCATGAATTTCCTCTCATCCTTTTATTTATTTACTTTTATATTTTTTTCTTGTTGCTTTGCACCTTTTTTTTCCCTCGTCGCACAACTCTCAATTATCCTGAAATTGATCCTTCACGCTTGCGCTTATGCATTTGCGCCGACAACTTTGACCGACGATCCGGGCTTCGATCCAGCCGTACCGTTCCTGACTTGTCTCGCGCCTTCAGATCCGCCTTCATGCTTCGATGAGAAGCAAAATATAAAGCAATCGTTCCGACGGAGCTAAATTACTACAGCATAAAGAACGAAGGGAAAATTTGGATTTCGAAACAAAAAAGGGAGGGGTGCAACACGAGGATTTCCCAGGGGGTCACCTAGGGGTGTCAACGGGCCGGGTCCGGGCCGGAATTCATTATTCCGGACCCGGACCCGGAGCCGACCCGTTTACCCGACGGGTCTTTTATTCGGTGTTCCGGATCCGGACCCGGCGAGTCTCGGATCCGGGTCGGGTCTACCCGAACAAATTTGCCAAAATTTATAATTTCTAACAAAAAAGAGAAAAAGATATATTTGTAAACAAATTTCTAGCTAATGCAAAGAAAAAACCAAATAAGAAAATAAATCAAATTGATTTTACTCAAATACATCATCCTAATCAAATTATATTGATAATATATATTTTTTATAAATTATTAAATCATTTATATCCGGATCCGGGTCTAATACGGGTCGGAATACTATATTCCGTATCCGACCCGTTTTTTTGTTTGAAAAAACGGATCCGGATCCGGATAACGGAATTAAATCCCTACCCATACCCGCAAAAATTTCAGGGATCCGATCCGGATCCGGGTGTAGACCCGACCCGTTGACCGGCCTAGGGTCACCCATCCTAGTACTACTGTCGCCCAAGCACGCTTAACTTCGAAGTTCTGATGGGATCCGGTGCATTAGTGCTGGTATGATCGCACCCGCCATGTTCCTTTCGCTTTATTCTTTTAAACTGCCACGTCCTGTGAAGCAGTTTGGCTTTTCTGGACCCGAATTCATTCTAAGCGTCAATTCATGAATTTCCTCTCATCCTTTTATTTATTTACTTTTATATTTTTTTCTTGTTGCTTTGCACCTTTTTTTTCCCTCGTCGCACAACTCTCAATTATCCTGAAATTGATCCTTCACGCTTGCGCTTATGCATTTGCGCCGACAACTTTGACCGACGATCCGGGCTTCGATCCAGCCGTACCGTTCCTGACTTGTCTCGCGCCTTCAGATCCGCCTTCATGCTTCGATGAGAAGCAAAATATAAAGCAATCGTTCCGACGGAGCTAAATTACTACAGCATAAAGAACGAAGGGAAAATTTGGATTTCGAAACAAAAAAGGGAGGGGTGCAACACGAGGATTTCCCAGGGGGTCACCTAGGGGTGTCAACGGGCCGGGTCCGGGCCGGAATTCATTATTCCGGACCCGGACCCGGAGCCGACCCGTTTACCCGACGGGTCTTTTATTCGGTGTTCCGGATCCGGACCCGGCGAGTCTCGGATCCGGGTCGGGTCTACCCGAACAAATTTGCCAAAATTTATAATTTCTAACAAAAAAGAGAAAAAGATATATTTGTAAACAAATTTCTAGCTAATGCAAAGAAAAAACCAAATAAGAAAATAAATCAAATTGATTTTACTCAAATACATCATCCTAATCAAATTATATTGATAATATATATTTTTTATAAATTATTAAATCATTTATATCCGGATCCGGGTCTAATACGGGTCGGAATACTATATTCCGTATCCGACCCGTTTTTTTGTTTGAAAAAACGGATCCGGATCCGGATAACGGAATTAAATCCCTACCCATACCCGCAAAAATTTCAGGGATCCGATCCGGATCCGGGTGTAGACCCGACCCGTTGACCGGCCTAGGGTCACCCATCCTAGTACTACTGTCGCCCAAGCACGCTTAACTTCGAAGTTCTGATGGGATCCGGTGCATTAGTGCTGGTATGATCACACCCGCCATGTTCCTTTCGCTTTATTCTTTTAAACTGCCACGTCCTGTGAAGCAGTTTGGCTTTTCTGGACCCGAATTCATTCTAAGCGTCAATTCATGAATTTCCTCTCATCCTTTTATTTATTTACTTTTATATTTTTTTCTTGTTGCTTTGCACCTTTTTTTTCCCTCGTCGCACAACTCTCAATTATCCTGAAATTGATCCTTCACGCTTGCGCTTATGCATTTGCGCCGACAACATTGACCGACGATCCGGGCTTCGATTCAGCCGTACCGTTCCTGACTTGTCTCGCGCCTTCAGATCCGCCTTCATGCTTCGATGAGAAGCAAAATATAAAGCAATCGTTCCGACGGAGCTAAATTACTACAGCATAAAGAACGAAGGGAAAATTTGGATTTCGAAACAAAAAAGGGAGGGGTGCAACACGAGGATTTCCCAGGGGGTCACCTAGGGGTGTCAACGGGCCGGGTCCGGGCCGGAATTCTTTATTCCGGACCCGGACCCGGATCCGACCCGTTTACCCGACGGGTCTTTTATTCGGTGTTCCGGATCCGGACCCGGCGAGTCTCGGATCCGGGTCGGGTCTACCCGAACAAATTTGCCAAAATTTATAATTTCTAACAAAAAAGAGAAAAAGATATATTTGTAAACTAATTTCTAGCTAATGCAAAGAAAAAACCAAATAAGAAAATAAATCAAATTGATTTTACTCAAATACATCATCCTAATCAAATTATACTGATAATATATATTTTTTATAAATTATTAAATCATTTATATCCGGATCCGGGTCTAGTACGGGTCGGAATACTATATTCCGTATCCGACCCGTTTTTTTGTTTGAAAAAACGGATTCGGATCCGGATAACGGAATTAAATCCCTACCCATACCAGCAAAAATTTCAAGGATCCGATCCGGATCCGGGTGTAGACCCGACCCGTTGACCGGCCTAGGGTCACCCATCCTAGTACTACTGTCGCCCAAGCACGCTTAACTTCGAAGTTCTGATGGGATCCGGTGCATTAGTGCTGGTATGATCGCACCCGCCATGTTCCTTTCGCTTTATTCTTTTAAACTGCCACGTCCTGTGAAGCAGTTTGGCTTTTCTGGACCCGAATTCATTCTAAGCGTCAATTCATGAATTTCTTCTCATCCTTTTATTTATTTACTTTTATATTTTTTTCTTGTTGCTTTGCACCTTTTTTTTCCCTCGTCGCACAACTCTCAATTATCCTGAAATTGATCCTTCACGCTTGCGCTTATACATTTGCGCCGACAACTTTGACCGACGATCCGGGCTTCGATCCAGCCGTACCGTTCCTGACTTGTCTCGCGCCTTCAGATCCGCCTTCATGCTTCGATAAGAAGCAAAATATAAAGCAATCGTTCCGACGGAGCTAAATTACTACAGCATAAAGAACGAAGGGGAAATTTGGATTTCGAAACAAAAAAGGGAGGGGTGCAACACGAGGACTTCCCAGGGGGTCACCCATCCTAGTACTACTCTCGCCCAAGCATGCTTAACTTCGGAGTTCTGATGGGATCCGGTGCATTAGTGCTGGTATGATCGCACCCACCATGTTCCTTTCGCTTTATTCTTTTAAACTGCCCCGTCCTGTGAAGCAGTGTGGCTTTTCTGGACCCGAATTCATTTTAAGCGTCAATTCAAGAATTTCCCCTCATCCTTTTATTTATTTACTTTTACATTTTTTTCTTGTTGATTTGCACCATTTTTTTTTCCCTCGTCGCGCAACTCTCAATTATTCTGAAATTGATCCTTCACGCTTGCACTTATACATTTGCGCCGACAACTTTGACCGACGATCCGGGTTTCGATCCAGCCGTACCGTTCCTGACTTGTCTCGCGCCTTCAGATCCGCCTTCATGCTTCGATGAGAAGCAAAATATAAAGCAATCGTTCCGACGGAGCTAAATTACTACAGCATAAAGAACGAAGGGGAAATTTGGATTTCGAAACAAAAAAGGGAGGGGTGCAACACGAGGATTTCCCAGGGGGTCACCTAGGGGTGTCAACGGGCCGGGTCCGGGCCGGAATTCATTATTCCGGACCCGGACCCGGATCCGACCCGTTTACCCGACGGGTCTTTTATTCTGTGTTCCGGATCCGGACCCGGCGAGTCTCGGATCCGGGTCGGGTCTACCCGAACAAATTTGCCAAAATTTATAATTTCTAACAAAAAAGAGAAAAAAATATATTTGTAAACTAATTTCTAACTAATGCAAAGAAAAAACCAAATAAGAAAATAAATCAAATTGATTTTACTCAAATACATCATCCTAATCAAATTATATTGATAATATATATTTTTTATAAATTATTAAATCATTTATATCCGGATCCGGGTCTAATACGGGTCGGAATACTATATTCCGTATCCGACCCATTTTTTTGTTTGAAAAAACGGATCCGGATCCGGATAACGGAATTAAATCCCTACCCATACCCGAAAAAATTTCAGCGATCCGATCCGGATCCGGGTCTAGACCCGACCCGTTGACAGGCCTAGGGTCACCCATCCTAGTACTACTGTCGCCCAAGCACGCTTAACTTCGGAGTTCTGATGGGATCCGGTGCATTAGTGCTGGTATGATCGCACCCGCCATGTTTCTTTCGCTTTATTCTTTTAAACTGCCACGTCCTGTGAAGCAGTTTGGCTTTTCTGGACCCGAATTCATTTTAAGCGTCAATTCAAGAATTTCCCCTCATCCTTTTATTTATTTACTTTTACATTTTTTTCTTGTTGATTTGCACCATTTTTTTTTCCCTCGTCGCGCAACTCTCAATTATTCTGAAATTGATCCTTCACGCTTGCACTTATACATTTGCGCCGACAACTTTGACCGACGATCCGGGCTTCGATCCAGCCGTACCGTTCCTGACTTGTCTCGCGCCTTCAGATCCGCCTTCATGCTTCGATAAGAAGCAAAATATAAAGCAATCGTTCCGACGGAGCTAAATTACTACAGCATAAAGAACGAAGGGGAAATTTGGATTTCGAAACAAAAAAGGGAGGGGTGCAACACGAGGACTTCCCAGGGGGTCACCCATCCTAGTACTACTCTCGCCCAAGCATGCTTAACTTCGGAGTTCTGATGGGATCCGGTGCATTAGTGCTGGTATGATCGCACCCACCATGTTCCTTTCGCTTTATTCTTTTAAACTGCCCCGTCCTGTGAAGCAGTGTGGCTTTTCTGGACCCGAATTCATTTTAAGCGTCAATTCAAGAATTTCCCCTCATCCTTTTATTTATTTACTTTTACATTTTTTTCTTGTTGATTTGCACCATTTTTTTTTCCCTCGTCGCGCAACTCTCAATTATTCTGAAATTGATCCTTCACGCTTGCACTTATACATTTGCGCCGACAACTTTGACCGACGATCCGGGTTTCGATCCAGCCGTACCGTTCCTGACTTGTCTCGCGCCTTCAGATCCGCCTTCATGCTTCGATGAGAAGCAAAATATAAAGCAATCGTTCCGACGGAGCTAAATTACTACAGCATAAAGAACGAAGGGGAAATTTGGATTTCGAAACAAAAAAGGGAGGGGTGCAACACGAGGATTTCCCAGGGGGTCACCTAGGGGTGTCAACGGGCCGGGTCCGGGCCGGAATTCATTATTCCGGACCCGGACCCGGAGCCGACCCGTTTACCCGACGGGTCTTTTATTCGGTGTTCCGGATCCGGACCCGGCGAGTCTCGGATCCGGGTCGGGTCTACCCGAACAAATTTGCCAAAATTTATAATTTCTAACAAAAAAGAGAAAAAGATATATTTGTAAACTAATTTCTAGCTAATGCAAAGAAAAAACCAAATAAGAAAATAAATCAAATTGATTTTACTCAAATACATCATCCTAATCAAATTATATTGATAATATATATTTTTTATAAATTATTAAATCATTTATATCCGAATCCGGGTCTAATACGGGTCGGAATACTATATTCCGTATCCGACCCGTTTTTTTGTTTGAAAAAACGGATCCGGATCCGGATAACGGAATTAAATCCCTACCCATACCCGCAAAAATTTCAGGGATCCGATCCGGATCCGGGTGTAGACCCGACCCGTTGACCGGCCTAGGGTCACCCATCCTAGTACTACTGTCGCCCAAGCACGCTTAACTTCGAAGTTCTGATGGGATCCGGTGCATTAGTGCTGGTATGATCGCACCCGCCATGTTCCTTTCGCTTTATTCTTTTAAACTGCCACGTCCTGTGAAGCAGTTTGGCTTTTCTGGACCCGAATTCATTCTAAGCGTCAATTCATGAATTTCCTCTCATCCTTTTATTTATTTACTTTTATATTTTTTTCTTGTTGCTTTGCACCTTTTTTTTCCCTCGTCGCACAACTCTCAATTATCCTGAAATTGATCCTTCACGCTTGCGCTTATGCATTTGCGCCGACAACTTTGACCGACGATCCGGGCTTCGATCCAGCCGTACCGTTCCTGACTTGTCTCGCGCCTTCAGATCCGCCTTCATGCTTCGATGAGAAGCAAAATATAAAGCAATCGTTCCGACGGAGCTAAATTACTACAGCATAAAGAACGAAGGGAAAATTTGGATTTCGAAACAAAAAAGGGAGGGGTGCAACACGAGGATTTCCCAGGGGGTCACCTAGGGGTGTCAACGGGCCGGGTCCGGGCCGGAATTCATTATTCCGGACCCGGACCCGGAGCCGACCCGTTTACCCGACGGGTCTTTTATTCGGTGTTCCGGATCCGGACCCGGCGAGTCTCGGATCCGGGTCGGGTCTACCCGAACAAATTTGCCAAAATTTATAATTTCTAACAAAAAAGAGAAAAAGATATATTTGTAAACAAATTTCTAGCTAATGCAAAGAAAAAACCAAATAAGAAAATAAATCAAATTGATTTTACTCAAATACATCATCCTAATCAAATTATATTGATAATATATATTTTTTATAAATTATTAAATCATTTATATCCGGATCCGGGTCTAATACGGGTCGGAATACTATATTCCGTATCCGACCCGTTTTTTTGTTTGAAAAAACGGATCCGGATCCGGATAACGGAATTAAATCCCTACCCATACCCGCAAAAATTTCAGGGATCCGATCCGGATCCGGGTGTAGACCCGACCCGTTGACAGGCCTAGGGTCACCCATCCTAGTACTACTGTCGCCCAAGCACGCTTAACTTCGAAGTTCTGATGGGATCCGGTGCATTAGTGCTGGTATGATCGCACCCGCCATGTTCCTTTCGCTTTATTCTTTTAAACTGCCACGTCCTGTGAAGCAGTTTGGCTTTTCTGGACCCGAATTCATTCTAAGCGTCAATTCATGAATTTCCTCTCATCCTTTTATTTATTTACTTTTATATTTTTTTCTTGTTGCTTTGCACCTTTTTTTTCCCTCGTCGCACAACTCTCAATTATCCTGAAATTGATCCTTCACGCTTGCGCTTATGCATTTGCGCCGACAACATTGACCGACGATCCGGGCTTCGATTCAGCCGTACCGTTCCTGACTTGTCTCGCGCCTTCAGATCCGCCTTCATGCTTCGATGAGAAGCAAAATATAAAGCAATCGTTCCGACGGAGCTAAATTACTACAGCATAAAGAACGAAGGGAAAATTTGGATTTCGAAACAAAAAAGGGAGGGGTGCAACACGAGGATTTCCCAGGGGGTCACCTAGGGGTGTCAACGGGCCGGGTCCGGGCCGGAATTCATTATTCCGGACCCGGACCCGGAGCCGACCCGTTTACCCGACGGGTCTTTTATTCGGTGTTCCGGATCCGGACCCGGCGAGTCTCGGATCCGGGTCGGGTCTACCCGAACAAATTTGCCAAAATTTATAATTTCTAACAAAAAAGAGAAAAAGATATATTTGTAAACAAATTTCTAGCTAATGCAAAGAAAAAACCAAATAAGAAAATAAATCAAATTGATTTTACTCAAATACATCATCCTAATCAAATTATATTGATAATATATATTTTTTATAAATTATTAAATCATTTATATCCGGATCCGGGTCTAATACGGGTCGGAATACTATATTCCGTATCCGACCCGTTTTTTTGTTTGAAAAAACGGATCCGGATCCGGATAACGGAATTAAATCCCTACCCATACCCGCAAAAATTTCAGGGATCCGATCCGGATCCGGGTGTAGACCCGACCCGTTGACCGGCCTAGGGTCACCCATCCTAGTACTACTGTCGCCCAAGCACGCTTAACTTCGAAGTTCTGATGGGATCCGGTGCATTAGTGCTGGTATGATCGCACCCGCCATGTTCCTTTCGCTTTATTCTTTTAAACTGCCACGTCCTGTGAAGCAGTTTGGCTTTTCTGGACCCGAATTCATTCTAAGCGTCAATTCATGAATTTCCTCTCATCCTTTTATTTATTTACTTTTATATTTTTTTCTTGTTGCTTTGCACCTTTTTTTTCCCTCGTCGCACAACTCTCAATTATCCTGAAATTGATCCTTCACGCTTGCGCTTATGCATTTGCGCCGACAACTTTGACCGACGATCCGGGCTTCGATCCAGCCGTACCGTTCCTGACTTGTCTCGCGCCTTCAGATCCGCCTTCATGCTTCGATGAGAAGCAAAATATAAAGCAATCGTTCCGACGGAGCTAAATTACTACAGCATAAAGAACGAAGGGGAAATTTGGATTTCGAAACAAAAAAGGGAGGGGTGCAACACGAGGATTTCCCAGGGGGTCACCTAGGGGTGTCAACGGGCCGGGTCTGGGCCGGAATTCATTATTCCGGACCCGGACCCGGATCCGACCCGTTTACCCGACGGGTCTTTTATTCTGTGTTCCGGATCCGGACCCGGCGAGTCTCGGATCCGGGTCGGGTCTACCCGAACAAATTTGCCAAAATTTATAATTTCTAACAAAAAAGAGAAAAAAATATATTTGTAAACTAATTTCTAACTAATGCAAAGAAAAAACCAAATAAGAAAATAAATCAAATTGATTTTACTCAAATACATCATCCTAATCAAATTATATTGATAATATATATTTTTTATAAATTATTAAATCATTTATATCCGGATCCGGGTCTAATACGGGTCGGAATACTATATTCCGTATCCGACCCATTTTTTTGTTTGAAAAAACGGATCCGGATCCGGATAACGGAATTAAATCCCTACCCATACCCGAAAAAATTTCAGCGATCCGATCCGGATCCGGGTCTAGACCCGACCCGTTGACAGGCCTAGGGTCACCCATCCTAGTACTACTGTCGCCCAAGCACGCTTAACTTCGGAGTTCTGATGGGATCCGGTGCATTAGTGCTGGTATGATCGCACCCGCCATGTTTCTTTCGCTTTATTCTTTTAAACTGCCACGTCCTGTGAAGCAGTTTGGCTTTTCTGGACCCGAATTCATTTTAAGCGTCAATTCAAGAATTTCCCCTCATCCTTTTATTTATTTACTTTTACATTTTTTTCTTGTTGATTTGCACCATTTTTTTTTCCCTCGTCGCGCAACTCTCAATTATTCTGAAATTGATCCTTCACGCTTGCACTTATACATTTGCGCCGACAACTTTGACCGACGATCCGGGCTTCGATCCAGCCGTACCGTTCCTGACTTGTCTCGCGCCTTCAGATCCGCCTTCATGCTTCGATAAGAAGCAAAATATAAAGCAATCGTTCCGACGGAGCTAAATTACTACAGCATAAAGAACGAAGGGGAAATTTGGATTTCGAAACAAAAAAGGGAGGGGTGCAACACGAGGACTTCCCAGGGGGTCACCCATCCTAGTACTACTCTCGCCCAAGCATGCTTAACTTCGGAGTTCTGATGGGATCCGGTGCATTAGTGCTGGTATGATCGCACCCACCATGTTCCTTTCGCTTTATTCTTTTAAACTGCCCCGTCCTGTGAAGCAGTGTGGCTTTTCTGGACCCGAATTCATTTTAAGCGTCAATTCAAGAATTTCCCCTCATCCTTTTATTTATTTACTTTTACATTTTTTTCTTGTTGATTTGCACCATTTTTTTTTCCCTCGTCGCGCAACTCTCAATTATTCTGAAATTGATCCTTCACGCTTGCACTTATACATTTGCGCCGACAACTTTGACCGACGATCCGGGTTTCGATCCAGCCGTACCGTTCCTGACTTGTCTCGCGCCTTCAGATCCGCCTTCATGCTTCGATGAGAAGCAAAATATAAAGCAATCGTTCCGACGGAGCTAAATTACTACAGCATAAAGAACGAAGGGGAAATTTGGATTTCGAAACAAAAAAGGGAGGGGTGCAACACGAGGATTTCCCAGGGGGTCACCTAGGGGTGTCAACGGGCCGGGTCCGGGCCGGAATTCATTATTCCGGACCCGGACCCGGAGCCGACCCGTTTACCCGACGGGTCTTTTATTCGGTGTTCCGGATCCGGACCCGGCGAGTCTCGGATCCGGGTCGGGTCTACCCGAACAAATTTGCCAAAATTTATAATTTCTAACAAAAAAGAGAAAAAGATATATTTGTAAACTAATTTCTAGCTAATGCAAAGAAAAAACCAAATAAGAAAATAAATCAAATTGATTTTACTCAAATACATCATCCTAATCAAATTATATTGATAATATATATTTTTTATAAATTATTAAATCATTTATATCCGAATCCGGGTCTAATACGGGTCGGAATACTATATTCCGTATCCGACCCGTTTTTTTGTTTGAAAAAACGGATCCGGATCCGGATAACGGAATTAAATCCCTACCCATACCCGCAAAAATTTCAGGGATCCGATCCGGATCCGGGTGTAGACCCGACCCGTTGACCGGCCTAGGGTCACCCATCCTAGTACTACTGTCGCCCAAGCACGCTTAACTTCGAAGTTCTGATGGGATCCGGTGCATTAGTGCTGGTATGATCGCACCCGCCATGTTCCTTTCGCTTTATTCTTTTAAACTGCCACGTCCTGTGAAGCAGTTTGGCTTTTCTGGACCCGAATTCATTCTAAGCGTCAATTCATGAATTTCCTCTCATCCTTTTATTTATTTACTTTTATATTTTTTTCTTGTTGCTTTGCACCTTTTTTTTCCCTCGTCGCACAACTCTCAATTATCCTGAAATTGATCCTTCACGCTTGCGCTTATGCATTTGCGCCGACAACTTTGACCGACGATCCGGGCTTCGATCCAGCCGTACCGTTCCTGACTTGTCTCGCGCCTTCAGATCCGCCTTCATGCTTCGATGAGAAGCAAAATATAAAGCAATCGTTCCGACGGAGCTAAATTACTACAGCATAAAGAACGAAGGGGAAATTTGGATTTCGAAACAAAAAAGGGAGGGGTGCAACACGAGGATTTCCCAGGGGGTCACCTAGGGGTGTCAACGGGCCGGGTCTGGGCCGGAATTCATTATTCCGGACCCGGACCCGGATCCGACCCGTTTACCCGACGGGTCTTTTATTCTGTGTTCCGGATCCGGACCCGGCGAGTCTCGGATCCGGGTCGGGTCTACCCGAACAAATTTGCCAAAATTTATAATTTCTAACAAAAAAGAGAAAAAAATATATTTGTAAACTAATTTCTAACTAATGCAAAGAAAAAACCAAATAAGAAAATAAATCAAATTGATTTTACTCAAATACATCATCCTAATCAAATTATATTGATAATATATATTTTTTATAAATTATTAAATCATTTATATCCGGATCCGGGTCTAATACGGGTCGGAATACTATATTCCGTATCCGACCCATTTTTTTGTTTGAAAAAACGGATCCGGATCCGGATAACGGAATTAAATCCCTACCCATACCCGAAAAAATTTCAGCGATCCGATCCGGATCCGGGTCTAGACCCGACCCGTTGACAGGCCTAGGGTCACCCATCCTAGTACTACTGTCGCCCAAGCACGCTTAACTTCGGAGTTCTGATGGGATCCGGTGCATTAGTGCTGGTATGATCGCACCCGCCATGTTTCTTTCGCTTTATTCTTTTAAACTGCCACGTCCTGTGAAGCAGTTTGGCTTTTCTGGACCCGAATTCATTTTAAGCGTCAATTCAAGAATTTCCCCTCATCCTTTTATTTATTTACTTTTACATTTTTTTCTTGTTGATTTGCACCATTTTTTTTTCCCTCGTCGCGCAACTCTCAATTATTCTGAAATTGATCCTTCACGCTTGCACTTATACATTTGCGCCGACAACTTTGACCGACGATCCGGGCTTCGATCCAGCCGTACCGTTCCTGACTTGTCTCGCGCCTTCAGATCCGCCTTCATGCTTCGATAAGAAGCAAAATATAAAGCAATCGTTCCGACGGAGCTAAATTACTACAGCATAAAGAACGAAGGGGAAATTTGGATTTCGAAACAAAAAAGGGAGGGGTGCAACACGAGGACTTCCCAGGGGGTCACCCATCCTAGTACTACTCTCGCCCAAGCATGCTTAACTTCGGAGTTCTGATGGGATCCGGTGCATTAGTGCTGGTATGATCGCACCCACCATGTTCCTTTCGCTTTATTCTTTTAAACTGCCCCGTCCTGTGAAGCAGTGTGGCTTTTCTGGACCCGAATTCATTTTAAGCGTCAATTCAAGAATTTCCCCTCATCCTTTTATTTATTTACTTTTACATTTTTTTCTTGTTGATTTGCACCATTTTTTTTTCCCTCGTCGCGCAACTCTCAATTATTCTGAAATTGATCCTTCACGCTTGCACTTATACATTTGCGCCGACAACTTTGACCGACGATCCGGGTTTCGATCCAGCCGTACCGTTCCTGACTTGTCTCGCGCCTTCAGATCCGCCTTCATGCTTCGATGAGAAGCAAAATATAAAGCAATCGTTCCGACGGAGCTAAATTACTACAGCATAAAGAACGAAGGGGAAATTTGGATTTCGAAACAAAAAAGGGAGGGGTGCAACACGAGGATTTCCCAGGGGGTCACCTAGGGGTGTCAACGGGCCGGGTCCGGGCCGGAATTCATTATTCCGGACCCGGACCCGGAGCCGACCCGTTTACCCGACGGGTCTTTTATTCGGTGTTCCGGATCCGGACCCGGCGAGTCTCGGATCCGGGTCGGGTCTACCCGAACAAATTTGCCAAAATTTATAATTTCTAACAAAAAAGAGAAAAAGATATATTTGTAAACTAATTTCTAGCTAATGCAAAGAAAAAACCAAATAAGAAAATAAATCAAATTGATTTTACTCAAATACATCATCCTAATCAAATTATATTGATAATATATATTTTTTATAAATTATTAAATCATTTATATCCGAATCCGGGTCTAATACGGGTCGGAATACTATATTCCGTATCCGACCCGTTTTTTTGTTTGAAAAAACGGATCCGGATCCGGATAACGGAATTAAATCCCTACCCATACCCGCAAAAATTTCAGGGATCCGATCCGGATCCGGGTGTAGACCCGACCCGTTGACCGGCCTAGGGTCACCCATCCTAGTACTACTGTCGCCCAAGCACGCTTAACTTCGAAGTTCTGATGGGATCCGGTGCATTAGTGCTGGTATGATCGCACCCGCCATGTTCCTTTCGCTTTATTCTTTTAAACTGCCACGTCCTGTGAAGCAGTTTGGCTTTTCTGGACCCGAATTCATTCTAAGCGTCAATTCATGAATTTCCTCTCATCCTTTTATTTATTTACTTTTATATTTTTTTCTTGTTGCTTTGCACCTTTTTTTTCCCTCGTCGCACAACTCTCAATTATCCTGAAATTGATCCTTCACGCTTGCGCTTATGCATTTGCGCCGACAACTTTGACCGACGATCCGGGCTTCGATCCAGCCGTACCGTTCCTGACTTGTCTCGCGCCTTCAGATCCGCCTTCATGCTTCGATGAGAAGCAAAATATAAAGCAATCGTTCCGACGGAGCTAAATTACTACAGCATAAAGAACGAAGGGGAAATTTGGATTTCGAAACAAAAAAGGGAGGGGTGCAACACGAGGATTTCCCAGGGGGTCACCTAGGGGTGTCAACGGGCCGGGTCTGGGCCGGAATTCATTATTCCGGACCCGGACCCGGATCCGACCCGTTTACCCGACGGGTCTTTTATTCTGTGTTCCGGATCCGGACCCGGCGAGTCTCGGATCCGGGTCGGGTCTACCCGAACAAATTTGCCAAAATTTATAATTTCTAACAAAAAAGAGAAAAAAATATATTTGTAAACTAATTTCTAACTAATGCAAAGAAAAAACCAAATAAGAAAATAAATCAAATTGATTTTACTCAAATACATCATCCTAATCAAATTATATTGATAATATATATTTTTTATAAATTATTAAATCATTTATATCCGGATCCGGGTCTAATACGGGTCGGAATACTATATTCCGTATCCGACCCATTTTTTTGTTTGAAAAAACGGATCCGGATCCGGATAACGGAATTAAATCCCTACCCATACCCGAAAAAATTTCAGCGATCCGATCCGGATCCGGGTCTAGACCCGACCCGTTGACAGGCCTAGGGTCACCCATCCTAGTACTACTGTCGCCCAAGCACGCTTAACTTCGGAGTTCTGATGGGATCCGGTGCATTAGTGCTGGTATGATCGCACCCGCCATGTTTCTTTCGCTTTATTCTTTTAAACTGCCACGTCCTGTGAAGCAGTTTGGCTTTTCTGGACCCGAATTCATTTTAAGCGTCAATTCAAGAATTTCCCCTCATCCTTTTATTTATTTACTTTTACATTTTTTTCTTGTTGATTTGCACCATTTTTTTTTCCCTCGTCGCGCAACTCTCAATTATTCTGAAATTGATCCTTCACGCTTGCACTTATACATTTGCGCCGACAACTTTGACCGACGATCCGGGCTTCGATCCAGCCGTACCGTTCCTGACTTGTCTCGCGCCTTCAGATCCGCCTTCATGCTTCGATAAGAAGCAAAATATAAAGCAATCGTTCCGACGGAACTAAATTACTACAGCATAAAGAACGAAGGGGAAATTTGGATTTCGAAACAAAAAAGGGAGGGGTGCAACACGAGGACTTCCCAGGGGGTCACCCATCCTAGTACTACTCTCGCCCAAGCATGCTTAACTTCGGAGTTCTGATGGGATCCGGTGCATTAGTGCTGGTATGATCGCACCCACCATGTTCCTTTCGCTTTATTCTTTTAAACTGCCCCGTCCTGTGAAGCAGTGTGGCTTTTCTGGACCCGAATTCATTTTAAGCGTCAATTCAAGAATTTCCCCTCATCCTTTTATTTATTTACTTTTACATTTTTTTCTTGTTGATTTGCACCATTTTTTTTTCCCTCGTCGCGCAACTCTCAATTATTCTGAAATTGATCCTTCACGCTTGCACTTATACATTTGCGCCGACAACTTTGACCGACGATCCGGGTTTCGATCCAGCCGTACCGTTCCTGACTTGTCTCGCGCCTTCAGATCCGCCTTCATGCTTCGATGAGAAGCAAAATATAAAGCAATCGTTCCGACGGAGCTAAATTACTACAGCATAAAGAACGAAGGGGAAATTTGGATTTCGAAACAAAAAAGGGAGGGGTGCAACACGAGGATTTCCCAGGGGGTCACCTAGGGGTGTCAACGGGCCGGGTCCGGGCCGGAATTCATTATTCCGGACCCGGACCCGGAGCCGACCCGTTTACCCGACGGGTCTTTTATTCGGTGTTCCGGATCCGGACCCGGCGAGTCTCGGATCCGGGTCGGGTCTACCCGAACAAATTTGCCAAAATTTATAATTTCTAACAAAAAAGAGAAAAAGATATATTTGTAAACTAATTTCTAGCTAATGCAAAGAAAAAACCAAATAAGAAAATAAATCAAATTGATTTTACTCAAATACATCATCCTAATCAAATTATATTGATAATATATATTTTTTATAAATTATTAAATCATTTATATCCGAATCCGGGTCTAATACGGGTCGGAATACTATATTCCGTATCCGACCCGTTTTTTTGTTTGAAAAAACGGATCCGGATCCGGATAACGGAATTAAATCCCTACCCATACCCGCAAAAATTTCAGGGATCCGATCCGGATCCGGGTGTAGACCCGACCCGTTGACCGGCCTAGGGTCACCCATCCTAGTACTACTGTCGCCCAAGCACGCTTAACTTCGAAGTTCTGATGGGATCCGGTGCATTAGTGCTGGTATGATCGCACCCGCCATGTTCCTTTCGCTTTATTCTTTTAAACTGCCACGTCCTGTGAAGCAGTTTGGCTTTTCTGGACCCGAATTCATTCTAAGCGTCAATTCATGAATTTCCTCTCATCCTTTTATTTATTTACTTTTATATTTTTTTCTTGTTGCTTTGCACCTTTTTTTTCCCTCGTCGCACAACTCTCAATTATCCTGAAATTGATCCTTCACGCTTGCGCTTATGCATTTGCGCCGACAACTTTGACCGACGATCCGGGCTTCGATCCAGCCGTACCGTTCCTGACTTGTCTCGCGCCTTCAGATCCGCCTTCATGCTTCGATGAGAAGCAAAATATAAAGCAATCGTTCCGACGGAGCTAAATTACTACAGCATAAAGAACGAAGGGAAAATTTGGATTTCGAAACAAAAAAGGGAGGGGTGCAACACGAGGATTTCCCAGGGGGTCACCTAGGGGTGTCAACGGGCCGGGTCCGGGCCGGAATTCATTATTCCGGACCCGGACCCGGAGCCGACCCGTTTACCCGACGGGTCTTTTATTCGGTGTTCCGGATCCGGACCCGGCGAGTCTCGGATCCGGGTCGGGTCTACCCGAACAAATTTGCCAAAATTTATAATTTCTAACAAAAAAGAGAAAAAGATATATTTGTAAACAAATTTCTAGCTAATGCAAAGAAAAAACCAAATAAGAAAATAAATCAAATTGATTTTACTCAAATACATCATCCTAATCAAATTATATTGATAATATATATTTTTTATAAATTATTAAATCATTTATATCCGGATCCGGGTCTAATACGGGTCGGAATACTATATTCCGTATCCGACCCGTTTTTTTGTTTGAAAAAACGGATCCGGATCCGGATAACGGAATTAAATCCCTACCCATACCCGCAAAAATTTCAGGGATCCGATCCGGATCCGGGTGTAGACCCGACCCGTTGACAGGCCTAGGGTCACCCATCCTAGTACTACTGTCGCCCAAGCACGCTTAACTTCGAAGTTCTGATGGGATCCGGTGCATTAGTGCTGGTATGATCGCACCCGCCATGTTCCTTTCGCTTTATTCTTTTAAACTGCCACGTCCTGTGAAGCAGTTTGGCTTTTCTGGACCCGAATTCATTCTAAGCGTCAATTCATGAATTTCCTCTCATCCTTTTATTTATTTACTTTTATATTTTTTTCTTGTTGCTTTGCACCTTTTTTTTCCCTCGTCGCACAACTCTCAATTATCCTGAAATTGATCCTTCACGCTTGCGCTTATGCATTTGCGCCGACAACTTTGACCGACGATCCGGGCTTCGATCCAGCCGTACCGTTCCTGACTTGTCTCGCGCCTTCAGATCCGCCTTCATGCTTCGATGAGAAGCAAAATATAAAGCAATCGTTCCGACGGAGCTAAATTACTACAGCATAAAGAACGAAGGGAAAATTTGGATTTCGAAACAAAAAAGGGAGGGGTGCAACACGAGGATTTCCCAGGGGGTCACCTAGGGGTGTCAACGGGCCGGGTCCGGGCCGGAATTCATTATTCCGGACCCGGACCCGGAGCCGACCCGTTTACCCGACGGGTCTTTTATTCGGTGTTCCGGATCCGGACCCGGCGAGTCTCGGATCCGGGTCGGGTCTACCCGAACAAATTTGCCAAAATTTATAATTTCTAACAAAAAAGAGAAAAAGATATATTTGTAAACAAATTTCTAGCTAATGCAAAGAAAAAACCAAATAAGAAAATAAATCAAATTGATTTTACTCAAATACATCATCCTAATCAAATTATATTGATAATATATATTTTTTATAAATTATTAAATCATTTATATCCGGATCCGGGTCTAATACGGGTCGGAATACTATATTCCGTATCCGACCCGTTTTTTTGTTTGAAAAAACGGATCCGGATCCGGATAACGGAATTAAATCCCTACCCATACCCGCAAAAATTTCAGGGATCCGATCCGGATCCGGGTGTAGACCCGACCCGTTGACCGGCCTAGGGTCACCCATCCTAGTACTACTGTCGCCCAAGCACGCTTAACTTCGAAGTTCTGATGGGATCCGGTGCATTAGTGCTGGTATGATCACACCCGCCATGTTCCTTTCGCTTTATTCTTTTAAACTGCCACGTCCTGTGAAGCAGTTTGGCTTTTCTGGACCCGAATTCATTCTAAGCGTCAATTCATGAATTTCCTCTCATCCTTTTATTTATTTACTTTTATATTTTTTTCTTGTTGCTTTGCACCTTTTTTTTCCCTCGTCGCACAACTCTCAATTATCCTGAAATTGATCCTTCACGCTTGCGCTTATGCATTTGCGCCGACAACATTGACCGACGATCCGGGCTTCGATTCAGCCGTACCGTTCCTGACTTGTCTCGCGCCTTCAGATCCGCCTTCATGCTTCGATGAGAAGCAAAATATAAAGCAATCGTTCCGACGGAGCTAAATTACTACAGCATAAAGAACGAAGGGAAAATTTGGATTTCGAAACAAAAAAGGGAGGGGTGCAACACGAGGATTTCCCAGGGGGTCACCTAGGGGTGTCAACGGGCCGGGTCCGGGCCGGAATTCTTTATTCCGGACCCGGACCCGGATCCGACCCGTTTACCCGACGGGTCTTTTATTCGGTGTTCCGGATCCGGACCCGGCGAGTCTCGGATCCGGGTCGGGTCTACCCGAACAAATTTGCCAAAATTTATAATTTCTAACAAAAAAGAGAAAAAGATATATTTGTAAACTAATTTCTAGCTAATGCAAAGAAAAAACCAAATAAGAAAATAAATCAAATTGATTTTACTCAAATACATCATCCTAATCAAATTATATTGATAATATATATTTTTTATAAATTATTAAATCATTTATATCCGGATCCGGGTCTAATACGGGTCGGAATACTATATTCCGTATCCGACCCGTTTTTTTGTTTGAAAAAACGGATCCGGATCCGGATAACGGAATTAAATCCCTACCCATACCCGCAAAAATTTCAGGGATCCGATCCGGATCCGGGTGTAGACCCGACCCGTTGACCGGCCTAGGGTCACCCATCCTAGTACTACTGTCGCCCAAGCACGCTTAACTTCGAAGTTCTGATGGGATCCGGTGCATTAGTGCTGGTATGATCGCACCCGCCATGTTCCTTTCGCTTTATTCTTTTAAACTGCCACGTCCTGTGAAGCAGTTTGGCTTTTCTGGACCCGAATTCATTCTAAGCGTCAATTCATGAATTTCCTCTCATCCTTTTATTTATTTACTTTTATATTTTTTTCTTGTTGCTTTGCACCTTTTTTTTCCCTCGTCGCACAACTCTCAATTATCCTGAAATTGATCCTTCACGCTTGCGCTTATGCATTTGCGCCGACAACTTTGACCGACGATCCGGGCTTCGATCCAGCCGTACCGTTCCTGACTTGTCTCGCGCCTTCAGATCCGCCTTCATGCTTCGATGAGAAGCAAAATATAAAGCAATCGTTCCGACGGAGCTAAATTACTACAGCATAAAGAACGAAGGGGAAATTTGGATTTCGAAACAAAAAAGGGAGGGGTGCAACACGAGGATTTCCCAGGGGGTCACCTAGGGGTGTCAACGGGCCGGGTCTGGGCCGGAATTCATTATTCCGGACCCGGACCCGGATCCGACCCGTTTACCCGACGGGTCTTTTATTCTGTGTTCCGGATCCGGACCCGGCGAGTCTCGGATCCGGGTCGGGTCTACCCGAACAAATTTGCCAAAATTTATAATTTCTAACAAAAAAGAGAAAAAAATATATTTGTAAACTAATTTCTAACTAATGCAAAGAAAAAACCAAATAAGAAAATAAATCAAATTGATTTTACTCAAATACATCATCCTAATCAAATTATATTGATAATATATATTTTTTATAAATTATTAAATCATTTATATCCGGATCCGGGTCTAATACGGGTCGGAATACTATATTCCGTATCCGACCCATTTTTTTGTTTGAAAAAACGGATCCGGATCCGGATAACGGAATTAAATCCCTACCCATACCCGAAAAAATTTCAGCGATCCGATCCGGATCCGGGTCTAGACCCGACCCGTTGACAGGCCTAGGGTCACCCATCCTAGTACTACTGTCGCCCAAGCACGCTTAACTTCGGAGTTCTGATGGGATCCGGTGCATTAGTGCTGGTATGATCGCACCCGCCATGTTTCTTTCGCTTTATTCTTTTAAACTGCCACGTCCTGTGAAGCAGTTTGGCTTTTCTGGACCCGAATTCATTTTAAGCGTCAATTCAAGAATTTCCCCTCATCCTTTTATTTATTTACTTTTACATTTTTTTCTTGTTGATTTGCACCATTTTTTTTTCCCTCGTCGCGCAACTCTCAATTATTCTGAAATTGATCCTTCACGCTTGCACTTATACATTTGCGCCGACAACTTTGACCGACGATCCGGGCTTCGATCCAGCCGTACCGTTCCTGACTTGTCTCGCGCCTTCAGATCCGCCTTCATGCTTCGATAAGAAGCAAAATATAAAGCAATCGTTCCGACGGAACTAAATTACTACAGCATAAAGAACGAAGGGGAAATTTGGATTTCGAAACAAAAAAGGGAGGGGTGCAACACGAGGACTTCCCAGGGGGTCACCCATCCTAGTACTACTCTCGCCCAAGCATGCTTAACTTCGGAGTTCTGATGGGATCCGGTGCATTAGTGCTGGTATGATCGCACCCACCATGTTCCTTTCGCTTTATTCTTTTAAACTGCCCCGTCCTGTGAAGCAGTGTGGCTTTTCTGGACCCGAATTCATTTTAAGCGTCAATTCAAGAATTTCCCCTCATCCTTTTATTTATTTACTTTTACATTTTTTTCTTGTTGATTTGCACCATTTTTTTTTCCCTCGTCGCGCAACTCTCAATTATTCTGAAATTGATCCTTCACGCTTGCACTTATACATTTGCGCCGACAACTTTGACCGACGATCCGGGTTTCGATCCAGCCGTACCGTTCCTGACTTGTCTCGCGCCTTCAGATCCGCCTTCATGCTTCGATGAGAAGCAAAATATAAAGCAATCGTTCCGACGGAGCTAAATTACTACAGCATAAAGAACGAAGGGGAAATTTGGATTTCGAAACAAAAAAGGGAGGGGTGCAACACGAGGATTTCCCAGGGGGTCACCTAGGGGTGTCAACGGGCCGGGTCCGGGCCGGAATTCATTATTCCGGACCCGGACCCGGAGCCGACCCGTTTACCCGACGGGTCTTTTATTCGGTGTTCCGGATCCGGACCCGGCGAGTCTCGGATCCGGGTCGGGTCTACCCGAACAAATTTGCCAAAATTTATAATTTCTAACAAAAAAGAGAAAAAGATATATTTGTAAACTAATTTCTAGCTAATGCAAAGAAAAAACCAAATAAGAAAATAAATCAAATTGATTTTACTCAAATACATCATCCTAATCAAATTATATTGATAATATATATTTTTTATAAATTATTAAATCATTTATATCCGAATCCGGGTCTAATACGGGTCGGAATACTATATTCCGTATCCGACCCGTTTTTTTGTTTGAAAAAACGGATCCGGATCCGGATAACGGAATTAAATCCCTACCCATACCCGCAAAAATTTCAGGGATCCGATCCGGATCCGGGTGTAGACCCGACCCGTTGACCGGCCTAGGGTCACCCATCCTAGTACTACTGTCGCCCAAGCACGCTTAACTTCGAAGTTCTGATGGGATCCGGTGCATTAGTGCTGGTATGATCGCACCCGCCATGTTCCTTTCGCTTTATTCTTTTAAACTGCCACGTCCTGTGAAGCAGTTTGGCTTTTCTGGACCCGAATTCATTCTAAGCGTCAATTCATGAATTTCCTCTCATCCTTTTATTTATTTACTTTTATATTTTTTTCTTGTTGCTTTGCACCTTTTTTTTCCCTCGTCGCACAACTCTCAATTATCCTGAAATTGATCCTTCACGCTTGCGCTTATGCATTTGCGCCGACAACTTTGACCGACGATCCGGGCTTCGATCCAGCCGTACCGTTCCTGACTTGTCTCGCGCCTTCAGATCCGCCTTCATGCTTCGATGAGAAGCAAAATATAAAGCAATCGTTCCGACGGAGCTAAATTACTACAGCATAAAGAACGAAGGGAAAATTTGGATTTCGAAACAAAAAAGGGAGGGGTGCAACACGAGGATTTCCCAGGGGGTCACCTAGGGGTGTCAACGGGCCGGGTCCGGGCCGGAATTCATTATTCCGGACCCGGACCCGGAGCCGACCCGTTTACCCGACGGGTCTTTTATTCGGTGTTCCGGATCCGGACCCGGCGAGTCTCGGATCCGGGTCGGGTCTACCCGAACAAATTTGCCAAAATTTATAATTTCTAACAAAAAAGAGAAAAAGATATATTTGTAAACAAATTTCTAGCTAATGCAAAGAAAAAACCAAATAAGAAAATAAATCAAATTGATTTTACTCAAATACATCATCCTAATCAAATTATATTGATAATATATATTTTTTATAAATTATTAAATCATTTATATCCGGATCCGGGTCTAATACGGGTCGGAATACTATATTCCGTATCCGACCCGTTTTTTTGTTTGAAAAAACGGATCCGGATCCGGATAACGGAATTAAATCCCTACCCATACCCGCAAAAATTTCAGGGATCCGATCCGGATCCGGGTGTAGACCCGACCCGTTGACAGGCCTAGGGTCACCCATCCTAGTACTACTGTCGCCCAAGCACGCTTAACTTCGAAGTTCTGATGGGATCCGGTGCATTAGTGCTGGTATGATCGCACCCGCCATGTTCCTTTCGCTTTATTCTTTTAAACTGCCACGTCCTGTGAAGCAGTTTGGCTTTTCTGGACCCGAATTCATTCTAAGCGTCAATTCATGAATTTCCTCTCATCCTTTTATTTATTTACTTTTATATTTTTTTCTTGTTGCTTTGCACCTTTTTTTTCCCTCGTCGCACAACTCTCAATTATCCTGAAATTGATCCTTCACGCTTGCGCTTATGCATTTGCGCCGACAACATTGACCGACGATCCGGGCTTCGATTCAGCCGTACCGTTCCTGACTTGTCTCGCGCCTTCAGATCCGCCTTCATGCTTCGATGAGAAGCAAAATATAAAGCAATCGTTCCGACGGAGCTAAATTACTACAGCATAAAGAACGAAGGGAAAATTTGGATTTCGAAACAAAAAAGGGAGGGGTGCAACACGAGGATTTCCCAGGGGGTCACCTAGGGGTGTCAACGGGCCGGGTCCGGGCCGGAATTCATTATTCCGGACCCGGACCCGGAGCCGACCCGTTTACCCGACGGGTCTTTTATTCGGTGTTCCGGATCCGGACCCGGCGAGTCTCGGATCCGGGTCGGGTCTACCCGAACAAATTTGCCAAAATTTATAATTTCTAACAAAAAAGAGAAAAAGATATATTTGTAAACAAATTTCTAGCTAATGCAAAGAAAAAACCAAATAAGAAAATAAATCAAATTGATTTTACTCAAATACATCATCCTAATCAAATTATATTGATAATATATATTTTTTATAAATTATTAAATCATTTATATCCGGATCCGGGTCTAATACGGGTCGGAATACTATATTCCGTATCCGACCCGTTTTTTTGTTTGAAAAAACGGATCCGGATCCGGATAACGGAATTAAATCCCTACCCATACCCGCAAAAATTTCAGGGATCCGATCCGGATCCGGGTGTAGACCCGACCCGTTGACCGGCCTAGGGTCACCCATCCTAGTACTACTGTCGCCCAAGCACGCTTAACTTCGAAGTTCTGATGGGATCCGGTGCATTAGTGCTGGTATGATCACACCCGCCATGTTCCTTTCGCTTTATTCTTTTAAACTGCCACGTCCTGTGAAGCAGTTTGGCTTTTCTGGACCCGAATTCATTCTAAGCGTCAATTCATGAATTTCCTCTCATCCTTTTATTTATTTACTTTTATATTTTTTTCTTGTTGCTTTGCACCTTTTTTTTCCCTCGTCGCACAACTCTCAATTATCCTGAAATTGATCCTTCACGCTTGCGCTTATGCATTTGCGCCGACAACATTGACCGACGATCCGGGCTTCGATTCAGCCGTACCGTTCCTGACTTGTCTCGCGCCTTCAGATCCGCCTTCATGCTTCGATGAGAAGCAAAATATAAAGCAATCGTTCCGACGGAGCTAAATTACTACAGCATAAAGAACGAAGGGAAAATTTGGATTTCGAAACAAAAAAGGGAGGGGTGCAACACGAGGATTTCCCAGGGGGTCACCTAGGGGTGTCAACGGGCCGGGTCCGGGCCGGAATTCATTATTCCGGACCCGGACCCGGAGCCGACCCGTTTACCCGACGGGTCTTTTATTCGGTGTTCCGGATCCGGACCCGGCGAGTCTCGGATCCGGGTCGGGTCTACCCGAACAAATTTGCCAAAATTTATAATTTCTAACAAAAAAGAGAAAAAGATATATTTGTAAACTAATTTCTAGCTAATGCAAAGAAAAAACCAAATAAGAAAATAAATCAAATTGATTTTACTCAAATACATCATCCTAATCAAATTATATTGATAATATATATTTTTTATAAATTATTAAATCATTTATATCCGAATCCGGGTCTAATACGGGTCGGAATACTATATTCCGTATCCGACCCGTTTTTTTGTTTGAAAAAACGGATCCGGATCCGGATAACGGAATTAAATCCCTACCCATACCCGCAAAAATTTCAGGGATCCGATCCGGATCCGGGTGTAGACCCGACCCGTTGACCGGCCTAGGGTCACCCATCCTAGTACTACTGTCGCCCAAGCACGCTTAACTTCGAAGTTCTGATGGGATCCGGTGCATTAGTGCTGGTATGATCGCACCCGCCATGTTCCTTTCGCTTTATTCTTTTAAACTGCCACGTCCTGTGAAGCAGTTTGGCTTTTCTGGACCCGAATTCATTCTAAGCGTCAATTCATGAATTTCCTCTCATCCTTTTATTTATTTACTTTTATATTTTTTTCTTGTTGCTTTGCACCTTTTTTTTCCCTCGTCGCACAACTCTCAATTATCCTGAAATTGATCCTTCACGCTTGCGCTTATGCATTTGCGCCGACAACTTTGACCGACGATCCGGGCTTCGATCCAGCCGTACCGTTCCTGACTTGTCTCGCGCCTTCAGATCCGCCTTCATGCTTCGATGAGAAGCAAAATATAAAGCAATCGTTCCGACGGAGCTAAATTACTACAGCATAAAGAACGAAGGGGAAATTTGGATTTCGAAACAAAAAAGGGAGGGGTGCAACACGAGGATTTCCCAGGGGGTCACCTAGGGGTGTCAACGGGCCGGGTCTGGGCCGGAATTCATTATTCCGGACCCGGACCCGGATCCGACCCGTTTACCCGACGGGTCTTTTATTCTGTGTTCCGGATCCGGACCCGGCGAGTCTCGGATCCGGGTCGGGTCTACCCGAACAAATTTGCCAAAATTTATAATTTCTAACAAAAAAGAGAAAAAAATATATTTGTAAACTAATTTCTAACTAATGCAAAGAAAAAACCAAATAAGAAAATAAATCAAATTGATTTTACTCAAATACATCATCCTAATCAAATTATATTGATAATATATATTTTTTATAAATTATTAAATCATTTATATCCGGATCCGGGTCTAATACGGGTCGGAATACTATATTCCGTATCCGACCCATTTTTTTGTTTGAAAAAACGGATCCGGATCCGGATAACGGAATTAAATCCCTACCCATACCCGAAAAAATTTCAGCGATCCGATCCGGATCCGGGTCTAGACCCGACCCGTTGACAGGCCTAGGGTCACCCATCCTAGTACTACTGTCGCCCAAGCACGCTTAACTTCGGAGTTCTGATGGGATCCGGTGCATTAGTGCTGGTATGATCGCACCCGCCATGTTTCTTTCGCTTTATTCTTTTAAACTGCCACGTCCTGTGAAGCAGTTTGGCTTTTCTGGACCCGAATTCATTTTAAGCGTCAATTCAAGAATTTCCCCTCATCCTTTTATTTATTTACTTTTACATTTTTTTCTTGTTGATTTGCACCATTTTTTTTTCCCTCGTCGCGCAACTCTCAATTATTCTGAAATTGATCCTTCACGCTTGCACTTATACATTTGCGCCGACAACTTTGACCGACGATCCGGGCTTCGATCCAGCCGTACCGTTCCTGACTTGTCTCGCGCCTTCAGATCCGCCTTCATGCTTCGATAAGAAGCAAAATATAAAGCAATCGTTCCGACGGAACTAAATTACTACAGCATAAAGAACGAAGGGGAAATTTGGATTTCGAAACAAAAAAGGGAGGGGTGCAACACGAGGACTTCCCAGGGGGTCACCCATCCTAGTACTACTCTCGCCCAAGCATGCTTAACTTCGGAGTTCTGATGGGATCCGGTGCATTAGTGCTGGTATGATCGCACCCACCATGTTCCTTTCGCTTTATTCTTTTAAACTGCCCCGTCCTGTGAAGCAGTGTGGCTTTTCTGGACCCGAATTCATTTTAAGCGTCAATTCAAGAATTTCCCCTCATCCTTTTATTTATTTACTTTTACATTTTTTTCTTGTTGATTTGCACCATTTTTTTTTCCCTCGTCGCGCAACTCTCAATTATTCTGAAATTGATCCTTCACGCTTGCACTTATACATTTGCGCCGACAACTTTGACCGACGATCCGGGTTTCGATCCAGCCGTACCGTTCCTGACTTGTCTCGCGCCTTCAGATCCGCCTTCATGCTTCGATGAGAAGCAAAATATAAAGCAATCGTTCCGACGGAGCTAAATTACTACAGCATAAAGAACGAAGGGGAAATTTGGATTTCGAAACAAAAAAGGGAGGGGTGCAACACGAGGATTTCCCAGGGGGTCACCTAGGGGTGTCAACGGGCCGGGTCCGGGCCGGAATTCATTATTCCGGACCCGGACCCGGAGCCGACCCGTTTACCCGACGGGTCTTTTATTCGGTGTTCCGGATCCGGACCCGGCGAGTCTCGGATCCGGGTCGGGTCTACCCGAACAAATTTGCCAAAATTTATAATTTCTAACAAAAAAGAGAAAAAGATATATTTGTAAACTAATTTCTAGCTAATGCAAAGAAAAAACCAAATAAGAAAATAAATCAAATTGATTTTACTCAAATACATCATCCTAATCAAATTATATTGATAATATATATTTTTTATAAATTATTAAATCATTTATATCCGAATCCGGGTCTAATACGGGTCGGAATACTATATTCCGTATCCGACCCGTTTTTTTGTTTGAAAAAACGGATCCGGATCCGGATAACGGAATTAAATCCCTACCCATACCCGCAAAAATTTCAGGGATCCGATCCGGATCCGGGTGTAGACCCGACCCGTTGACCGGCCTAGGGTCACCCATCCTAGTACTACTGTCGCCCAAGCACGCTTAACTTCGAAGTTCTGATGGGATCCGGTGCATTAGTGCTGGTATGATCGCACCCGCCATGTTCCTTTCGCTTTATTCTTTTAAACTGCCACGTCCTGTGAAGCAGTTTGGCTTTTCTGGACCCGAATTCATTCTAAGCGTCAATTCATGAATTTCCTCTCATCCTTTTATTTATTTACTTTTATATTTTTTTCTTGTTGCTTTGCACCTTTTTTTTCCCTCGTCGCACAACTCTCAATTATCCTGAAATTGATCCTTCACGCTTGCGCTTATGCATTTGCGCCGACAACTTTGACCGACGATCCGGGCTTCGATCCAGCCGTACCGTTCCTGACTTGTCTCGCGCCTTCAGATCCGCCTTCATGCTTCGATGAGAAGCAAAATATAAAGCAATCGTTCCGACGGAGCTAAATTACTACAGCATAAAGAACGAAGGGAAAATTTGGATTTCGAAACAAAAAAGGGAGGGGTGCAACACGAGGATTTCCCAGGGGGTCACCTAGGGGTGTCAACGGGCCGGGTCCGGGCCGGAATTCATTATTCCGGACCCGGACCCGGAGCCGACCCGTTTACCCGACGGGTCTTTTATTCGGTGTTCCGGATCCGGACCCGGCGAGTCTCGGATCCGGGTCGGGTCTACCCGAACAAATTTGCCAAAATTTATAATTTCTAACAAAAAAGAGAAAAAGATATATTTGTAAACAAATTTCTAGCTAATGCAAAGAAAAAACCAAATAAGAAAATAAATCAAATTGATTTTACTCAAATACATCATCCTAATCAAATTATATTGATAATATATATTTTTTATAAATTATTAAATCATTTATATCCGGATCCGGGTCTAATACGGGTCGGAATACTATATTCCGTATCCGACCCGTTTTTTTGTTTGAAAAAACGGATCCGGATCCGGATAACGGAATTAAATCCCTACCCATACCCGCAAAAATTTCAGGGATCCGATCCGGATCCGGGTGTAGACCCGACCCGTTGACAGGCCTAGGGTCACCCATCCTAGTACTACTGTCGCCCAAGCACGCTTAACTTCGAAGTTCTGATGGGATCCGGTGCATTAGTGCTGGTATGATCGCACCCGCCATGTTCCTTTCGCTTTATTCTTTTAAACTGCCACGTCCTGTGAAGCAGTTTGGCTTTTCTGGACCCGAATTCATTCTAAGCGTCAATTCATGAATTTCCTCTCATCCTTTTATTTATTTACTTTTATATTTTTTTCTTGTTGCTTTGCACCTTTTTTTTCCCTCGTCGCACAACTCTCAATTATCCTGAAATTGATCCTTCACGCTTGCGCTTATGCATTTGCGCCGACAACATTGACCGACGATCCGGGCTTCGATTCAGCCGTACCGTTCCTGACTTGTCTCGCGCCTTCAGATCCGCCTTCATGCTTCGATGAGAAGCAAAATATAAAGCAATCGTTCCGACGGAGCTAAATTACTACAGCATAAAGAACGAAGGGAAAATTTGGATTTCGAAACAAAAAAGGGAGGGGTGCAACACGAGGATTTCCCAGGGGGTCACCTAGGGGTGTCAACGGGCCGGGTCCGGGCCGGAATTCATTATTCCGGACCCGGACCCGGAGCCGACCCGTTTACCCGACGGGTCTTTTATTCGGTGTTCCGGATCCGGACCCGGCGAGTCTCGGATCCGGGTCGGGTCTACCCGAACAAATTTGCCAAAATTTATAATTTCTAACAAAAAAGAGAAAAAGATATATTTGTAAACAAATTTCTAGCTAATGCAAAGAAAAAACCAAATAAGAAAATAAATCAAATTGATTTTACTCAAATACATCATCCTAATCAAATTATATTGATAATATATATTTTTTATAAATTATTAAATCATTTATATCCGGATCCGGGTCTAATACGGGTCGGAATACTATATTCCGTATCCGACCCGTTTTTTTGTTTGAAAAAACGGATCCGGATCCGGATAACGGAATTAAATCCCTACCCATACCCGCAAAAATTTCAGGGATCCGATCCGGATCCGGGTGTAGACCCGACCCGTTGACCGGCCTAGGGTCACCCATCCTAGTACTACTGTCGCCCAAGCACGCTTAACTTCGAAGTTCTGATGGGATCCGGTGCATTAGTGCTGGTATGATCACACCCGCCATGTTCCTTTCGCTTTATTCTTTTAAACTGCCACGTCCTGTGAAGCAGTTTGGCTTTTCTGGACCCGAATTCATTCTAAGCGTCAATTCATGAATTTCCTCTCATCCTTTTATTTATTTACTTTTATATTTTTTTCTTGTTGCTTTGCACCTTTTTTTTCCCTCGTCGCACAACTCTCAATTATCCTGAAATTGATCCTTCACGCTTGCGCTTATGCATTTGCGCCGACAACATTGACCGACGATCCGGGCTTCGATTCAGCCGTACCGTTCCTGACTTGTCTCGCGCCTTCAGATCCGCCTTCATGCTTCGATGAGAAGCAAAATATAAAGCAATCGTTCCGACGGAGCTAAATTACTACAGCATAAAGAACGAAGGGAAAATTTGGATTTCGAAACAAAAAAGGGAGGGGTGCAACACGAGGATTTCCCAGGGGGTCACCTAGGGGTGTCAACGGGCCGGGTCCGGGCCGGAATTCTTTATTCCGGACCCGGACCCGGATCCGACCCGTTTACCCGACGGGTCTTTTATTCGGTGTTCCGGATCCGGACCCGGCGAGTCTCGGATCCGGGTCGGGTCTACCCGAACAAATTTGCCAAAATTTATAATTTCTAACAAAAAAGAGAAAAAGATATATTTGTAAACTAATTTCTAGCTAATGCAAAGAAAAAACCAAATAAGAAAATAAATCAAATTGATTTTACTCAAATACATCATCCTAATCAAATTATATTGATAATATATATTTTTTATAAATTATTAAATCATTTATATCCGGATCCGGGTCTAGTACGGGTCGGAATACTATATTCCGTATCCGACCCGTTTTTTTGTTTGAAAAAACGGATTCGGATCCGGATAACGGAATTAAATCCCTACCCATACCAGCAAAAATTTCAAGGATCCGATCCGGATCCGGGTGTAGACCCGACCCGTTGACCGGCCTAGGGTCACCCATCCTAGTACTACTGTCGCCCAAGCACGCTTAACTTCGAAGTTCTGATGGGATCCGGTGCATTAGTGCTGGTATGATCGCACCCGCCATGTTCCTTTCGCTTTATTCTTTTAAACTGCCACGTCCTGTGAAGCAGTTTGGCTTTTCTGGACCCGAATTCATTCTAAGCGTCAATTCATGAATTTCTTCTCATCCTTTTATTTATTTACTTTTATATTTTTTTCTTGTTGCTTTGCACCTTTTTTTTCCCTCGTCGCACAACTCTCAATTATCCTGAAATTGATCCTTCACGCTTGCGCTTATACATTTGCGCCGACAACTTTGACCGACGATCCGGGCTTCGATCCAGCCGTACCGTTCCTGACTTGTCTCGCGCCTTCAGATCCGCCTTCATGCTTCGATAAGAAGCAAAATATAAAGCAATCGTTCCGACGGAGCTAAATTACTACAGCATAAAGAACGAAGGGGAAATTTGGATTTCGAAACAAAAAAGGGAGGGGTGCAACACGAGGACTTCCCAGGGGGTCACCCATCCTAGTACTACTCTCGCCCAAGCATGCTTAACTTCGGAGTTCTGATGGGATCCGGTGCATTAGTGCTGGTATGATCGCACCCACCATGTTCCTTTCGCTTTATTCTTTTAAACTGCCCCGTCCTGTGAAGCAGTGTGGCTTTTCTGGACCCGAATTCATTTTAAGCGTCAATTCAAGAATTTCCCCTCATCCTTTTATTTATTTACTTTTACATTTTTTTCTTGTTGATTTGCACCATTTTTTTTTCCCTCGTCGCGCAACTCTCAATTATTCTGAAATTGATCCTTCACGCTTGCACTTATACATTTGCGCCGACAACTTTGACCGACGATCCGGGTTTCGATCCAGCCGTACCGTTCCTGACTTGTCTCGCGCCTTCAGATCCGCCTTCATGCTTCGATGAGAAGCAAAATATAAAGCAATCGTTCCGACGGAGCTAAATTACTACAGCATAAAGAACGAAGGGGAAATTTGGATTTCGAAACAAAAAAGGGAGGGGTGCAACACGAGGATTTCCCAGGGGGTCACCTAGGGGTGTCAACGGGCCGGGTCCGGGCCGGAATTCATTATTCCGGACCCGGACCCGGATCCGACCCGTTTACCCGACGGGTCTTTTATTCTGTGTTCCGGATCCGGACCCGGCGAGTCTCGGATCCGGGTCGGGTCTACCCGAACAAATTTGCCAAAATTTATAATTTCTAACAAAAAAGAGAAAAAAATATATTTGTAAACTAATTTCTAACTAATGCAAAGAAAAAACCAAATAAGAAAATAAATCAAATTGATTTTACTCAAATACATCATCCTAATCAAATTATATTGATAATATATATTTTTTATAAATTATTAAATCATTTATATCCGGATCCGGGTCTAATACGGGTCGGAATACTATATTCCGTATCCGACCCATTTTTTTGTTTGAAAAAACGGATCCGGATCCGGATAACGGAATTAAATCCCTACCCATACCCGAAAAAATTTCAGCGATCCGATCCGGATCCGGGTCTAGACCCGACCCGTTGACAGGCCTAGGGTCACCCATCCTAGTACTACTGTCGCCCAAGCACGCTTAACTTCGGAGTTCTGATGGGATCCGGTGCATTAGTGCTGGTATGATCGCACCCGCCATGTTTCTTTCGCTTTATTCTTTTAAACTGCCACGTCCTGTGAAGCAGTTTGGCTTTTCTGGACCCGAATTCATTTTAAGCGTCAATTCAAGAATTTCCCCTCATCCTTTTATTTATTTACTTTTACATTTTTTTCTTGTTGATTTGCACCATTTTTTTTTCCCTCGTCGCGCAACTCTCAATTATTCTGAAATTGATCCTTCACGCTTGCACTTATACATTTGCGCCGACAACTTTGACCGACGATCCGGGCTTCGATCCAGCCGTACCGTTCCTGACTTGTCTCGCGCCTTCAGATCCGCCTTCATGCTTCGATAAGAAGCAAAATATAAAGCAATCGTTCCGACGGAGCTAAATTACTACAGCATAAAGAACGAAGGGGAAATTTGGATTTCGAAACAAAAAAGGGAGGGGTGCAACACGAGGACTTCCCAGGGGGTCACCCATCCTAGTACTACTCTCGCCCAAGCATGCTTAACTTCGGAGTTCTGATGGGATCCGGTGCATTAGTGCTGGTATGATCGCACCCACCATGTTCCTTTCGCTTTATTCTTTTAAACTGCCCCGTCCTGTGAAGCAGTGTGGCTTTTCTGGACCCGAATTCATTTTAAGCGTCAATTCAAGAATTTCCCCTCATCCTTTTATTTATTTACTTTTACATTTTTTTCTTGTTGATTTGCACCATTTTTTTTTCCCTCGTCGCGCAACTCTCAATTATTCTGAAATTGATCCTTCACGCTTGCACTTATACATTTGCGCCGACAACTTTGACCGACGATCCGGGTTTCGATCCAGCCGTACCGTTCCTGACTTGTCTCGCGCCTTCAGATCCGCCTTCATGCTTCGATGAGAAGCAAAATATAAAGCAATCGTTCCGACGGAGCTAAATTACTACAGCATAAAGAACGAAGGGGAAATTTGGATTTCGAAACAAAAAAGGGAGGGGTGCAACACGAGGATTTCCCAGGGGGTCACCTAGGGGTGTCAACGGGCCGGGTCCGGGCCGGAATTCATTATTCCGGACCCGGACCCGGATCCGACCCGTTTACCCGACGGGTCTTTTATTCTGTGTTCCGGATCCGGACCCGGCGAGTCTCGGATCCGGGTCGGGTCTACCCGAACAAATTTGCCAAAATTTATAATTTCTAACAAAAAAGAGAAAAAAATATATTTGTAAACTAATTTCTAACTAATGCAAAGAAAAAACCAAATAAGAAAATAAATCAAATTGATTTTACTCAAATACATCATCCTAATCAAATTATATTGATAATATATATTTTTTATAAATTATTAAATCATTTATATCCGGATCCGGGTCTAATACGGGTCGGAATACTATATTCCGTATCCGACCCATTTTTTTGTTTGAAAAAACGGATCCGGATCCGGATAACGGAATTAAATCCCTACCCATACCCGAAAAAATTTCAGCGATCCGATCCGGATCCGGGTCTAGACCCGACCCGTTGACAGGCCTAGGGTCACCCATCCTAGTACTACTGTCGCCCAAGCACGCTTAACTTCGGAGTTCTGA